>NC_068436.1:19648531-19668531 GCF_023373465.1 Oncorhynchus keta
CCATTGTGGGCTATCGTGCCCCATCGTGCCCCATCGTGGGCTATCGTGTCCCATCGTGCCCCATCGTGCCCCATCGTGCCCCATCGTGCGGCTATCGTGCCCCATCGTGCCCCATCGTGCCCCATCTTGCCCCATCGTGCCCCATCGTGCCCCATCTTGGCCCCATCGTGGGCTATCGTGCCCCATCGTGGGCCATCGTGCCCCATCGTGGGCTATCGTGCCCCATCGTGGCTATCGTGCCCCATCTTGCCCCATCTTGCCCCATCGTAGGGCTATCGTGCCCCATCGCCCATCATGGGCTATCGTGCCCCATCGTGGCTATCGCCCCGTGGGCCATCGCGTGCCCTATCGTGCCCATCGTGGGCTATCGTGCCCATCTTGCCCCATCGTGGCCATCGTGCCTATCGTGCCCCATCGTGGGCTATCGTGCCCCATCGTGCCCCATCGTGGGCTATCGTGCCCATCGTGCCCCATCGTGGCCATCGTGCTCCATCGTGGGCCATCGTGCCCCATCGTGGGCCATCGTGCTCCATCGTGCCCCATCGTGGGCCATCGTGCCCCATCGTGGGCCATCGTGCCCATCGTGGGCCATCGTGCCCCATCGTGGGCCATCGTGCCCCATCGTGGGCTATCGTGCCCCATCGTGGGCCATCGTGCCCCATCAGGGCCATCGTGCTCCATCGTGCCCCATCGTGGGCCATCGTGCCCCATCGTGGGCCATCGTGCCTCATCGTGGGCCATCGTGCCCCCATCGTGGGCTATCGTGCCCCATCGTGGGCTATCGTGCCCATCGTACCCCATCGTGGGCCATCGTGCCCCATCGTGCCCCATCGTGGGCCATCGTGCCCCATCGTGGGCTATCGGCCCTCATCGTGGGCCATCGTGCCCCATCGTGCCCCATCGCCCCATCGTGCCCCCATCGTGGGCTAGCGTGCCATCGCGCCCCATCGTGGCTATCGTGCCCATCGTGCCCCATCGTGCCCCATCGTGCCCCATCGTGGGCTAGCGTGCCCCATCGTGCCCCATCGTGGGATATCGTGCCCCATCGTGCCCCATCGCGGCTATCGTGCCCCATCGTGGGCTATCGTGCCCCATCGTGCCCCATCGTGGGCTATCGTGCCCCATCGTGGGCCATCGTGCTCCATCGTGCCCCATCGTGCCCCATCGTGCTCCATCGTGCCCCATCATGCCCCATCGTGGGCTATCGTGCTCCATCGTGCCCCCATCGTGGGCTATCGTGCTCCATCGTGCCCCATCGTGGGTTACGTGCCCCATCGTGCCCCATCGTGGGCTATCTTGGGCTATCGTGCTCCATCGTGCCCATCGTGCCCCATCGTGGGCTATCGTGTATCGTGCCCATCGTGCCCCATCGTGGGCTATCGTGCCCCATCGTGCCCCATCGTGGGCTATCAGGCCCCATCGTGCCCCATCGTGGGCTATCGTGGGCTATCGTGCTCCGTCGTGCCCTATCGTGCTCCATCGTGCTCCATCGTGCCCCATCGTGCCCCATCGTGCCCCATCGTGCTCCATCGTGCCCCATCGTGGGCTATCGTGCCCCATCGTGCCCCATCGTGGGCTATCAGGCCCCATCGTGCCCCATCGTGGGCTATCGTGGGCTATCGTGCTCCGTTGTGCCATATCGTGGGCTATCGTGCCCCATCGTGGGCTATCGTGCTCCATCGTGGGCCATCGTGCCCCATCGTGGTGCCATCGTGCCCCATCGTGGGCCATCGTGCTATCCCATCGTGCCCCATCGTGGGCCATCGTGCCCCATTGTGGGCCATCGTGCCCCATCGTGGGCTATCGTGCCCCATCGTGGGCCATCGTGCTCCATCGTGCCTCATCGTGGGCTATCGTGCCCCATCGTGCCCCATCGTGCCCCATCGTGCCCCATCGTGGGCTATCGTGCCCATCGTGCCCCATCGTGGGCTATCGTGCCCCATCGTGGACCATCGTGCCCATCGTGCCCCATCGTGGCCATCGTGCCCCATCGTGGGCCATCGTGCCCCATCGTGGGCCATCGTGCCCCATCGTGGACCATCGTGCTCCATCGTGCCCCATCGTGGGCCATCGTGCCTCATCGTGGGCCATCGTGCCCCATCGTGGGCCATCGTGCCCCATTGTGCTCCATCGTGCCTCATCGTGGGCTATCGTGCCCCATCGTGCCCCATCGTGCCCCATCGTGCCCCATCGCGGCTATCGTGCCCCATCGTGCCCCATCGTGAGCTATCGTGCCCCATCGTGGGCCATCGTGCCCATCGTGGGCCATCGTGCCCATCGTGGGACCCATCGTGCTCCATCGTGGGCCATCGTGCCCCATCGTGGACCATCGTGGCCCATCGTGCCCCATCGTGGGCCATCGTGCCATCGTGGGCCATCGTGCCCCATCGTGGCCATCGTGCCCCATTGTGGCTATCGTGCCCCATCGTGGGCCATCGTGCCCCATCGTGGGCCATCGTGCTCCATCGTGCCTCATCGTGGGCTATCGTGCCCCATCGTGCCCCATCGTGCCCCATCGTGGGCTATCGTGCCCCCCATCGTGCCCCATCGTGGGCTATCGTGCCCCATCGTGGCCATCGTGCTCCATCGTGGGCCATCGTGCCCCATCGTGGGCCATCGTGCTCCATCGTGCCCCATCGTGGGCCATCGTGCCCATCGTGGGCCATCGTGCCCCATCGTGGGCCATCGTGCCCCATTGTGGGCCATCGTGCCCCATCGTGGGCTATCGTGCCCCATCGTGGGCCATCGTGCCCCATCGCGGGCCATCGTGCTCCATCGTGCCTCATCGTGGGCCATCGTGCCCCATCGTGGGCCATCGTGCCCCATCGTGGGCCATCGTGCCCCATCGTGGGCTATCGTGTCTCATCGTGGGCTATCGTGCCCCATCGTGCCCATCGTGGGCTATCGTGCCCCATCGTGCCCCATCGTGGCCATCGTGCCCCATCGTGGGCTATCGTGCCCCATCGTGGGCCATCGTGCCCCATCGTGGCTAGCGTGCCCATCGTGCCCCATCGTGGGCCATCGTGCCCCATTGTGGGCTATCGTGCCCATCGTGGGCCATCGTGCCCCATCGTGGCCATCGTGCCCATCGTGCCTCATCGTGGGCTATCGTGCCCCATCGTGCCCCATCGTGCCCCATCGTGCCCCATCGTGGGCTATCGTGCCCCATCGTGCCCCATCGTGGGCTATCGTGCCCCATCGTGGCCATCGTGCTCCATCGTGGGCCATCGTGCCCCATCGTGGACCATCGTGCTCCATCGTGCCCCATCGTGGCCATCGTGCCCCCATCGTGGGCCATCGTGCCCCATCGTGGGCCATCGTGCCCCATTGTGGGCCATCGTGCCCCATCGTGGGCTATCGTGCCTCATCGTGGCCATCGTGCCCATCGTGGGCCATCGTGCTCCATCGTGCCTCATCGTTCCATAGTGCCCCATCGTGGGCCATCGTGCCCCATCGTGGGCCATCGTGCCCCATCGTGGGCTATCGTGCCCCATCGTGGGCTATCGTGCCCATCGTGCCCCATCGTGGCTATCGTGCCCCATCGTGCCCCATCGTGGGCCATCGTGCCCCATCGTGGGCTATCGTGCCCATCGTGCCCCATCGTGCCCCATCGTGCCCCATCGTGCCCATCGGTGGGCTAGCGTGCCCTATCGTGCCCCATCGTGGCTATCGTGCCCCATCGTGCCCCATCGTGCCCCATCGTGGGCTATCGCGTGCCCATCGTGCCCCATCGTGGGCTATCGTGCCCCCATCGTGGCCATCGTGCTCCATCGTGCTCCATCGTGCCCCATCGTGCTCCATCGTGCCCCCATGCCCCATCGTGGGCTATCGTGCCCATCGTGCCCCATCGGGGCTATCGTGCCCATCGTGCCCCATCGTGGTTATCGTGCTCCATCGTGCCCCATCGTGCCCCATCGTGGGCTATCGTGGGCTATCGTGCTCCATCATGCCCCATCGTGGGCTATCGTGGGCTATCGCGCTCCATCTTGCTCCATCGTGCCCCATCGTGGGCTATCGTGGTGCTATCGTGCTCCATCGTGCCCCATCGTGGGCTATCGTGCTATCGTGCCCCATCGTGCTCCATCGTGCCCCATCGTGGGCTATCGTGCCCCATCGTGCCCCATCGTGGGCCATCGTGCCCCATCGTGGGCTATCGTGCCCCATCGTGCCCCATCGTGCCCCATCGTGCCCCATCGTGCCCCATCGTGCCCCATCGTGGGCTATCGTGCCCCATCGTGCCCCATCGTGGGCTATCGTGCCCCATCGTGCCCCATCGTGCCCCATCGTGCCCCATCGTGCCTATCGTGCCCCATCGTGCCCCATCGTGGCTATCGTGCCCCATCGTGGCCATCGTGCTATCGTGCTCCATCGTGCCCCATCGTGCTCCATCGTGCCCCATCATGCCCCATCGTGGGCTATCGTGCTCCATCGTGCCCCATCGTGGGCTATCGTGCTCCATCGTGCCCCATCGTGGGTTATCGTGCTCCATCGTGCCCCATCGTGCCCCATCGTGGGCTATCGTGGGCTATCGTGCTCCATCGTGCCCCATCGTGGGCTATCGTGCTATCGTGCTCCATCGTGCCCCATCGTGGGCTATCGTGGCTATCGTGCTCCATCGTGCCCCATCGTGGCTATCGTGGGCTATCGTGCCCCATCGTGCCATATCGTGCCCCATCGTGGGCTATCGTGGGCTATCGTGCTCCGTCGTGCCCTATCGTGCTCCATCGTGCTCCATCGTGCCCCATCGTGCCCCATCGTGCCCCATCGTGCTCCATCGTGCCCCATCGTGGGCTATCGTGCCCCATCGTGCCCCATCGTGGGCTATCGTGCTCCATCGTGCCCCATCGTGGGCTATCGTGCCCCATCGTGCCCCATCGTGGGCTATCGAGCTCCGTCGTGCCCCATCGTGGGCTATCGTGCTCCATCGTGCCCCATTGTGGGCTATTGTGCTCCGTCGTGCCCCATCGTGCTCCATCGTGCTCCATCGTGCCCCATCGTGGGCTATCGTGCTCCATCGTGCCCCATCGTGTATCAATGATTCAGGAATGTTTGAACTCTGATCCAAGGTCAGACACTCTCGTCTCTAAGCACCCACACATCTCTCCATCTATCCTCATTCATTATTCCCTCTTTCTCAATATCTCTCTCTTCTTTTCTTTCTCCCTCTAACCTGAACGTAGACCTCCTGGGTCTATCTTTCTCTCTTTCATTCACACTCTTCCTCGTGTGTGTGTGTGTGTGTGTGTGTGTCTGTGTGTGTGTGTCTGTGTGTGTCTGTGTGTGTGGGCAGTGCAGTAGGGAATGGGATGGATACAGTGAGTGATATGGTGAATACAGGTGTCCTGTAATTGAGTGCAGGTCCAAGGTTTTACCCACCTGCCCCTGTCTGATTCATTAGGGCTGGCTGGTCGTGCCAAGGTGTATATGTGTTTGTGTGTGTGTGTGTGTGTGTGTGTGTGTGTGTGTGTGTGTGTGTGTGTGTGTGTGTGTGTGTGTGTGTGTGTGTGTGTGTGTGTGTGTGTGTGTGTGTGTGTGTGTGTGTGTGTGTGTGTGTGTGAGCTATGAGGAAACACATTAGGACATTGTCGCCCGGCCACTAGATAGATCCTGCAGTTTATTTTCTTTATTTCTGTTTTACAAACCGTCTGTCTCTCTCTCTCTCTCTCTCTCTCTCTCTCTCTCTCTCTCTCTCTCTCTCTCTCTCTCTCTCTCTCTCTCTCTCTCTCTCTCTCTCTCTCTCTCTCTCTTCCTCTCTCTCTCCCACTCTTCTCTCTCTCTCTCTCATCTCTTTTCTTTTCTTTTCCTACCCTGTTGACCTCACCTCATTCCCTGAGCAGTGCCTCACTTGATATCTTGCCTTAAGCTACATACAGACCTGTCGCTCTCTCTCCTCTCCCCCTCTCCCTTCCTCCTCCCTCTCCCCTTTGTCGCCTGCCTGCTCCTGCTACACCTCATGGCAACATCATTTAATATTCTGGTGTCATCGTAAAAAGAGAGGAGGCTTGACTTGTCAGCGCTGAGACGAGAGGCTATTGATTTACTATGAGCCTCACGCTAGAGGAGAGGAGAGGCACTATCAGGTTTATTAGCAGACCTGCTGACAGAGTCAGGCTGGATGGACAGCTACCGTATGTAGGGACTGGGGTGAAAATACTTAGCCTATGAATGCTGTATGTATGGGCTATGCATTCTGTATGCATGGGCTATGCATGCTGTATGCATGGGCTATGAATGCTGTATGCATGGGCTATGAATGCTGTATGTATGGGCTATGAATGTTGTATGTATGGGCTATGAATGCTGTATGTATGGGCTATGAATGCTGTATGTATGGGCTATGAATGCTGAATGTATGGGCTATGAATGAAGTATGTATGGGCTATGAATGATGTATGTATGGGCTATGAATCATGTATGTATGAGCTATGAATGCAGTATGTATGGGCTGTGAATTGTGTATGTATGGGCTATGAATCATGTATGTATGAGCTATGAATGCAGTATGTATTGGCTATGAATTCTGTACGTATTGGCTATGAATTCTGTATGTGTGGCTATGAATGTTGTAGCCCCAGTGCTACCTTTAAGACCAGATGAAATGAGAACATTACAGTAGCTCTGTGATATTCTGGTCCCCTGGTTTCAGCACTTTTTCGTCACACTCAGTCAACTACTTCACACCAAATAGTGTTAATTCATAGCTAGCTACTAGCTACCACTCAACTACTTCACACCAGATAGTGTTAATTCATAGCTAGCTACCACTCCGTCAACTACTTCACACCAGATAGTGTTAATTCATAGCTAGCTACCACTCCGCTACCATAGCTAGCTACCACTCCGTCAACTACTTCACACCAGATATAGTGTTAATTCATAGCTAGCTACCACTCCGTCAACTACTTCACACCAGATAGTGTTAATTCATAGCTAGCTACCACTCCGTCAACTACTTCACACCAGATAGTGTTAATTCATAGCTAGCTACCACTCCGATAGTGTTAATTCAAGCTACTTACTTCACACCAGATAGTGTTAATTCCTAGCTACCACTCCGTAGATGTGTAATTCATAGCTAGCTACCACTCCGTCAACTACTTCACACCAGATAGTGTTAATTCATAGCTAGCTACCACTCCGTCAACTACTTCACACCAGATAGTGTTAATTCATAGCTAGCTACCACTCCGTCAACTACTTCACACCAGATAGTGTTAATTCATAGCTAGCTACCACTCCGTCAACTACTTCACACCAGATAGTGTTAATTCATAGCTAGCTACCTGTACTGATTTATATTTACAAGTGATTTTATCCTTGATGAGCTTCCAACCAGGATCAAACAGGTGCCGGAATCCCTTTCCTGCAGTCCAATTACAAAATCACCCTCTAGTGGCCTCGTGGGTGGAACGTTATTCATCTTTTTCTGAATTTGATCATTAATAAACATTTCGCAAAATATATAAAAATAATCTTCAAATCCAGTGTTTCTATGTCAAATGGATTGTTATATTTCAGTCTTCTGTGATGTAATATAAAGTGTAATTTTGGGATGCAAACTCATAATGTAATACATTTCAACTCTATATCTGACATGGTAGAGGTGTCTTCTTCTTTCTAAGCCCATAACCATGCGTGTGGGACCTAGACTTTTGTTTCAATTAGTAGATTTGTTTCAGACTACCAAGAAACACTAATTTAGCTCACCGCAGTAAAAGGTTACTTACTGAATCCTCCATTCAGATGTAGTCATTGGTCTGTAAGTTACTTAAATGGTGTTAACATTAATATGATAAATGTACTAGCGAGAGGGATTTATATTTAAGAGGGATATAAAATAATCCCACTGTCTTTCGACTTCTACCTCACTACTTCAGGGAGTATAATTCCGGAATAGAACACTGGGAACTCTAGAATACCATAAAATAGAGCTGAGAACTCTAGAATTCCGTAAGACAGTGCTGAAAACTTGAGAATTCCATAAGATAGAGCTGAGAACTCTAGAATTCCATAAGACAGTGCTGAGAACTTGAGAATTCCATAAGATATTGCTGAGAACTCTAGAATTCCATAAGATAGTGCTGAGAAGGTGGCGTGGCGAGAATCTGTCTCCTCACCACGCGCTCTCACCACTGGTGTCCCCCAGGGCTCTGTTCTAGGCCCTCTCCTATTCTTGCTATACACCAAGTCACTTGGCTCTGTCATAACCTCACATGGTCTCAACTATCATTGCTATGCAGACGACACACAATTAATCTTCTCCTTTCCCCCTTCTGATGACCAGGTGGCGAATCGCATCTCTGCATGTCTGGCAGACATATCAGTGTGGATGACGGATCACCACCTCAAGCTGAACCTCGGCAAGACGGAGCTGCTCTTCCTCCCGGGGAAGGACTGCCCGTTCCATGATCTCGCCATCACGGTTGACAACTCCATTGTGTCCTCCTCCCAGAGCGCTAAGAACCTTGGCGTGATCCTGGACAACACCCTGTCGTTCTCAACTAACATCAAGGCGGTGGCCCGTTCCTGTAGGTTCATGCTCTACAACATCCGCAGAGTACGACCCTGCCTCACACAGGAAGCGGCGCAGGTCCTAATCCAGGCACTTGTCATCTCCCATCTGGATTACTGCAACACGCTGTTGGCTGGGCTCCTGCCTGTGCCATTAAACCCCTACAACTCATCCAGAACGCCGCAGCCCGTCTGGTGTTCAACCTTCCCAAGTTCTCTCACGTCACCCCGCTCCTCCGCTCTCTCCACTGGCTTCCAGTTGAAGCTCGCATCCGCTACAAGACCATGGTGCTTGCCTACGGAGCTGTGAGGGGAACGGCACCTCAGTACCTCCAGGCTCTGATCAGGCCCTACACCCAAACAAGGGCACTGCGTTCATCCACCTCTGGCCTGCTCGCCTCCCTACCACTGAGGAAGTACAGTTCCCGCTCAGCCCAGTCAAAACTGTTCGCTGCTCTGGCTCCCCAATGGTGGAACACACTCCCTCACGACGCCAGGACAGCGGAGTCAATCACCACCTTCCGGAGACACCTGAAACCCCACCTCTTTAAGGAATACCTAGGATAGGATAAAGTAATCCTTCTCACCCCCTTAAAAGATTTAGATGCACTATTGTAAAGTGGCTGTTCCACTGGATGTCATAAGGTGAATGCACCAATTTGTAAGTCGCTCTGGATAAGAGCGTCTGCTAAATGACTTAAATGTAAATGTAAATGAGAACTCTAGAATTCCATAAGATAGTGCTGAGAACTCTAGAATTCCATAAGATAGTCATGAGAACTCTAGAATTCCATAAGATAGAGCTGAGAACTCTAGAATTCCATAAGATAGTGCTTAGAACTTGAGAATTACATAAGATAGAGCTGAGAACTCTAGAATTCCATAAGATAGTCCTGAGAATTCTAGAATTCCATGAGATAGTGCTTAGAACTTGAGAATTCCATAAGATAGAGCTGAGAACTCTAGAATTCCATAAGATAGAGCTGAGAACTCTAGAATTCCATAAGATAGAGCTGAGAACTCTAGAATTCCATAAGACAGAGCTGAGATATAAACGTCTATAAAAGGGGCAGATAGTGTCAGGACCCAGTCAGCATATTGACTGCCATTGTTTTAATTTGTGCCCTGGGATCGAGGGGTGGTGGAGGAAGCCTGGAAGAGGGAGGGATATACGTGACAGGGATGTGGGACGGGGGCGGACGGGGGGGCAGATATTTAATCACATATCAATGTGTATGTGCGTGTAGTGTGAGTGTCCTTTCCAGATGTGTGTTCGTTGACCCTCTTACTTTATGTGTGTCACGGTTCATGAATCCACTGCCTCTCTTTCTCTCTCTCTCTCTCTCTCTCTCTCTCTCTCTCTCTCTCCCGTGTTTGTGTGGGCGTGGTTTCCAATCTCGGCCTGATTGTCTGCTCCAGCTGGAACCACTTATCTTCCCTTTATATGTTCTGTAACCAGTGTTTCTTGTTGTCAGATCGTTGTTACTTCCCTGAGGTTGTGTCGTGTGTCTGTGCTCTTCTCTCGCCGCCCTTGTGTGGATTATCTGCTGTGCTCCTTCCTACCCATCCGGACATACTCCCCTGGATTTCTCAGCACGCTATCATTGGAAGATGCGCCCTAGTCCCTGGGTCGGATTCCGTCTGAGTACAGTCTGTCTGTCCTGTTTCTGTTGTAAACTGTAGTCATTAAACCATCGTTGCTTGCATCTTGCATCCGCCTCTGTATTGCCACAGAACGATCTGACCATACCATGGATGCAGCGAGTTCAACGAGTCTGACCGAATTCATTTCCCGCAGTATCACGAGAATGGATCAACAAGAGGAGAACATCTCCAGCACAGATCGGGCAGTACAAGCCCTTGCGACGCAGGTATCCCAGCTGATCCAACAATTACAACATCTGAGGGGTTCCGCTGCGCCACCTACACCGGCAGTTCAACCCGCCCCGCCAGAGCCGGATTCCCAGCTAGAGCCACGGCTACCGACACCAGAGGGTTATTCAGGTGATCCTGACTATTGCAGAGCCTTTCTTACGAGATGTTCCATGCATTTCTCGTTGCAGCCACGGACCTTCAACCGTGAACAGTCTAAGGTAGCATTCATACTCACCCTGCTATCAGGCAAAGCGGCTCTTTGGGGAACGGCGGTGTGGGCGAACCAGGACCCATGCTGCACCTCTTTCCAGACACTCTCCGAGGAGATGAGAAGGGTCTTCGATCGGGCCGTGGCGGGTAGGGAGGCGGCCAGACTACTCGCTGACCTTCGCCAAGGAGACCGTTCAGTATCGGAATACTCCATCCAATTCCGCACTCTGGCCGCAGAGTGTCAGTGGAACGAGGAGGCGCAGTGGGACATGTTCCTGCATGGGCTGGAGGACCGGATCCAGAAGGAGATTTATGTTCTGGACCTTCCCAGGAGTTTAAATGGACTAGTGGAACTAGCCTTGAGGGTCGACGCTCGTCTGAGTCGTATTGGCCGCCGAGCATGCCCTAACAGACCGTATAACGACACGGAGGGCGGGCATGCCAGTGGCGGGAACACGGCCAGTTCAGCCTCCGCTCACGAACCCATGCAGCTGGGGAGAGCTCGCCTCCCGGGAAGAGAGGGAGAGGCGGAGATCCCAAGGACTCTGTCTCTACTGTGGTAGAGCGGGCCACTTTATCCACTCCTGCCCGGTAAAAGATCAGGCCCGGTAGTAAACATGAGGCTACTATCGGGTGGTGTCACCACAGAGAAGACCTCATCATCTACTCTCCTCCCGGTAAGACTAAGATGGGCCACCCACACGCACGACACCCAAGCCTTACTGGACTCAGGAGCAGAGGGTAATTTCATGGACTTCAAGCTCGCTCACAAACTCCAGATTCCTATCACCTCACTCACGCACAAGATATCCGTCAACGCTCTCAATGGTCAAGAACTCCCCAACATTTCTCACACCACTGAACCTATCACACTCATCACTTCTGGCAATCACACTGAGACACTATCATTTCTACTCATGGACTCACCCCTTGCACCATTAGTTCTCGGCCACCCTTGGCTCACCCAACACAACCCCAGAGTTGACTGGGGTCATAACTCTATATCCATGTGGAGTAACAAGTGTCTTGAGTCCTGTTTAGTGTCTGCCTGTTCGTCTGTGTCTGATTCTGTGTTTCTAGAGGAGGCAGTGGATTTGTCTAACGTGCCCGTTGAATACCTCGACCTGAAGGAGGTGTTCAGTAAGTCCCGTGCTGCTTCTCTTCCTCCGCATCGTCCCTATGACTGTGCAATAGAATTATTGCCAGGTGAGTCTCCGCCTAAAGGCAAGTTATATTCACTCTCTGTTCCTGAGAGGGAGGCTATGGAGAGATACATCTCTGATTCTCTGGCATCTGGATTCATTCGTCCTTCCTCTTCTCCAGCGGGGCGGGGTTCTTCTTTGTGGGAAAGAAGGACGGATCTCTGCGTCCTTGCGTTGATTACCGTGGGTTGAATAACATCACAGTGAAGAATACCTATCCCTTACCGTTGATGTCCTCAGCCTTTGAAAGGTTACAGGGAGCATCCGTGTTCACTAAGTTGGATTTACGTAATGCATATCATTTGGTTCGCATAAGGGGGGGGGACGAATGGAAGACCGCGTTTAACACCCCCAGAGGGCACTTCGAATATTTGGTCATGCCTTTTGGGCTATCCAACTCCCCAGCGGTTTTCCAGGCACTTGTCAATGACGTGCTGAGAGATATGATTGATCAGTTCATATATGTTTACCTGGATGACATACTGATTTTTTCTTCTTCTCTCCAGGAACACGTTCAGCACGTCAGACGAGTGCTTCAGAGGTTGTTGGAGAATGGACTTTTTGTCAAGACGGAGAAATGCATTTTTCATGCACAATCCGTTCCATTCCTAGGTTACATCGTCTCGACTGAAGGTATTCGCATGGATCCTGACAAGGTTAAGGCTGTGGTGGATTGGCCAAGCCCAGATTCCCGTAAGGCCCTACAGAGGTTTCTGGGATTCGCCAATTTCTACCGGCGTTTCGTTCGCAACTTTAGTCAGATAGTCGCTCCTCTTACCGCCTTAACCTCCCCAGAGTGCCGTTCAGGTGGTCCGATACAGCCGAGGCTGCATTCGCCAAACTCAAGAGCCGCTTTGTTTCGGCTCCCATCCTCATAGCTCCCGATCCCTCGCGTCAGTTCGTAGTAGAGGTGGACGCTTCAGAGGTGGGGGTAGGTGCGGTACTTTCCCAACGTTCCTCTTCTGACGACAAGATGCACCCTTGTGCGTTCCTTTCCCATCGGTTATCACCTGCGGAACGCAACTACGACATTGGCAACAGAGAGTTGTTGGCAGTGAAGTTAGCACTGGAGGAGTGGCGCCATTGGTTAGAGGGTTCGGGGGTACCTTTTATAGTTTGGACCGATCACAAGAATTTGGAATATATCAGAACCGCTAAGCGACTCAACTCCAGACAGGCGCGGTGGGCACTCTTTTTCGGACGTTTTGACTTCTCTCTCTCGTATCGCCCGGGTTCCAAGAATGTCAAACCCGATTCCCTTTCTCGCATTTTTGACCATTCCGAACGCCCATCCACTCCCGAGTACATCCTACCCGGGACCCTAGTGGTATCCACACTCACATGGGAGGTTGAATCGAGGGTCAAAACGGCCTTAGAAGGGGTAACGCCTCCGCCCGGTTGCCCGCCTAATCGGTTGTTTGTGCCGGAGGGGTGTCGGTCCGATGTTATTCGGTGGGGCCATTGCTCCAACGTAGCGTGTCATCCAGGAGTCAGCCGCACTAGCTTTTTGGTTAAGCAACGCTTTTGGTGGCCACTGATGGCTCGTGACATTCACAGTTTTGTCTTGGCTTGCTCGGTTTGTGCCACTGGGAAGACTTCTAATCGACCCCCAGATGGGTTACTCCAACCGCTGTCGGTCCCCTCGAGACCCTGGTCCCACATCGCGCTAGATTTTGTTACCGGCCTCCCGCCCTCCCAGGGCAAGACGGTGGTGTTGACCGTGGTGGACCGGTTCTCGAAGGCGGCTCATTTTATTCCCTTGCCTAAATTACCATCTGCCAAGGAGACAGCGGTAGCTGTCGTGGATCACGTCTTTCGCTTACATGGCCTGCCGATGGACGTAGTTTCTGACAGGGGCCCCAATTTGTGTCCAAGTTTTGGCAAGAGTTTTGTAGGTTACTGGGAGCGAGTGTCAGCCTGTCTTCAGGGTTTCATCCCCAGAGCAACGGTCAAACGGAGAGGGCCAACCAAGATTTGGAGAGAGTGTTGCGATGTTTGGTTTCTAAGAATCCCTCTTCCTGGAGTCAACAACTCTCTATGGTTGAGTACGCTCACAATTCGTTGCCAGTGGCAGCTACGGGTCTCTCTCCGTTTGAGTGTAGTTTAGGTTACCAGCCACCTATCTTTCCCAGTACGGAGTCCGAGGTCACTGTTCCTTCCGCTCACGCTTTCATCCAGAGGTGCCGTCACGCATGGAGCAGAGCCCGTGAGACTCTTCTCCGGGTGGGGGCGCGCACCAAGGCTAAGGCCGATCGCCACCGGTCGAAGCCTCCGGTATACGTCGTTGGCCAAAGAGTGTGGCTTTCTACTAAGAACATTCCACTCCGATCCGTTTCGAACAAACTTGCCCCCAAATTTATCGGCCCGTTCAGAGTCACCAGGATCATTAGTCCGGTGGCGGTCCGGCTCAAGCTTCCTCCGGCGTATAGGAGAATTCATCCTACCTTTCATGTGTCTAAAATAAAACCTGTGTTTCAGGCACGCATTAACCCGCCGGTCCCGGTTCCCCCGCCGCCACGACTTGTTGATGGGGAACCCACCTTTTCTGTCAATTGTATTTTGGACTCTAGAAGGAGGGGACGCGGATTCCAGTACCTGGTGGACTGGGAGGGTTACGGCCCGGAGGAGAGAAGTTGGGTACCTGCTAGGGACATTCTGGATCACTCCCTTATCGATGATTTCAATCGACAGGTAAATTCGCCTGGGAACGCCAAGAGGCGTTCCTAGGGGGGTATTGTCACGGTTCATGAATCCACTGCCTCTCTTTCTCTCTCTCTCTCTCTCTCTCTCTCTCTCTCTCCCGTGTTTGTGTGGGCGTGGTTTCCAATCTCGGCCTGATTGTCTGCTCCAGCTGGAACCACTTATCTTCCCTTTATATGTTCTGTAACCAGTGTTTCTTGTTGTCAGATCGTTGTTACTTCCCTGAGGTTGTGTCGTGTGTCTGTGCTCTTCTCTCGCCGCCCTTGTGTGGATTATCTGCTGTGCTCCTTCCTACCCATCCGGACATACTCCCTGGATTTCTCAGCACGCTATCATTGGAAGATGCGCCCTAGTCCCTGGGTCGGATTCCGTCTGAGTACAGTCTGTCTGTCCTGTTTCTGTTGTAAACTGTAGTCATTAAACCATCGTTGCTTGCATCTTGCATCCGCCTCTGTATTGCCACAATGTGTGTGTCTCTCCCTCTGTGTGTGTGTGTGTGTGTGTGTGTGTGTGTGTGTGTGTGTGTGTGTGTGTGTGTGTGTGTGTGTGTGTGTGTGTGTGTGTGTGTGTGTGTGTGTGTGTGTGTGTGTGTGTCTGTGTGTGTCTGTGTGTGTGTCTGTGTGTGTGTCTGTGTGTGTGTGTGTGTGTGTGTGTGTGTGTGTGTGTGTGTGTGTGTGTGTGTGTGTGTGTGTGTGTGTGTGTGTGTGTGTGTGTGTGTGTGTGTGTGTCTGTGTGTGTGTGTCTGTGTGTATGGGCAGTGCAGTAGGGAATGGGATGGATACAGTGAGTGATATGGTGAATACAGGTGTCCTGTAATTGAGTGCAGGTCCAAGGTTTTACCCACCTGCCCCTGTCTGATTCATTAGTGCTGGCTGGTCGTGCCAAGGTGTGTGTGTGTGTGTGTGTGTGTGTGTGTGTGTGTGTGTGTGTGTGTGTGTGTGTGTGTGTGTGTGTGTGTGTGTGTGTGTGTGTGTGTGTGTGTGTGTGTGTGTGTGTGTGTGTGTGTGTGTGTGTGTGTGTGTGTGTGTGTGTGAGAGAGCTATGAGGAAACACATTAGGACATTGTCGCCCCGGCCTCTAGATAGATCCTGCAGTTTATTATCTTTATTTCTGTTTTACAAACCGTCTGTCGCTTCTCTCTCTCTCTCTCTCTGTCTTTCTCTGTCTCTCTCTCTCTCTGACTCTCTGACTCTCTGTCTCTCTCTGTCTCTCTCTCTGTCTTTCTCTGTCTCTCTTTCTCTCTCTCTCTGTCTTTCTCTGTCTCTCTCTCTCTCTGACTCTCTGACTCTGTCTCTCTGTCTCTCTGTCTCTCTGTCTCTCTCTCTCTCTCTCTCTCTCTCTCTCTCTCTCTCTCTGTCTTTCTCTGTCTCTCTCTCTCTGACTCTCTGTCTCTCTGTCTCTCTGTCTCTCTCTCTCTCTCTCTCTGTCTTCCTCTGTCTCTCTCTCTCTGACTCTCTGACTCTCTGTCTCTCTCTGTCTCTCTCTCTGTCTTTCTCTGTCTCTCTTTCTCTCTCTCTCTGTCTTTCTCTGTCTCTCTCTCTCTCTCTGACTCTCTGACTCTGACTCTCTGTCTCTCTGTCTCTCTGTCTCTCTCTCTCTGTCTCTTTCTCTCTCTCTCTGTCTTTCTCTGTCTCTCTCTCTCTCTCTCTCTCTCTGACTCTCTGATTCTCTGACCATCTGTCTTTCTCAATTCAATTCAATTGAAGGAGCTATATTTGCATGAAACAAATGAGGTAGATAAAATACAAAAGTGAAATAAACAATAAAAATGAACAGTAAACATTACACATACAGAAGTTCCAAAATAATAAAGACATTTCAAATGTCAAATTATATATATATACAGTGTTATAACGATGTACAAATGGTTAAAGTACAAAAATGAAAATAAATAGGCATAAATATGGGTTGATGGTGTTTGTTCTTCACTGGTTGACCTTTGACATTTGCTGTGATGGCACACTGTGGTATTTTATCCAGTAGATATGGGAGTTTAGCAAAATTGAGTTTGTTTTCTAATTATTTGTCGATCTGTGTAATCTGAGGGAAATATGTGTCTCTAATATAATATATGATAATATATGCCATTTAGCAGACGCTTTTGTCCAAAGCGACTTACAGTCATGTGTGCATACATTCTACGTATGGGTGGTCCCGGGAATCGAACCCACTACCCTGGTGTTACAAGGGCCATGCTCTACCAACAAATATGGTCGTACATTTGGCAGGAGGTTAGGAAGTTCAGCTCAGTTTCCACCTCATTTTGTGGGCAGTGTGCACATAGCCTGTCTTCTCTTGAGAGCCATGTCTGCCTACCGCGGCCTTTCTCAATAGCAAGGCTATGCTGAGTCTGGAAATAGTTAAAGATTTCCGTTTGGGTCTGTCACAGTGAACAGGTATTTTGCCACTGTGTACTCTCTGTTTAGGGCCAATTAGCATTCTATTTTTGCTCTGTTTTTTTGTACATTTTTTCCAATGTGTCAAGTAATTATCTTTTGTTTTCTCATGATTTGGTTGGGTCTAATTGTGTTGCTGTCCTAGGGCTCTGTGGGGTGTGTTTGTGAACAGAGCCCCAGGACCAGCTTGCTTAGGGGACTCTTCCCCAGGTTCATCTCTCTGTAGGTGATGGTTTTGTTATGGAAGGTTTGGGAATCACTTCCTTTTAGGTGGTTGTAGAATTTAACGGCTCTTTTCTGGATTTTGATCATTAGTGGGTATCAGCCTCATTCTGCTCTGCATGCATTATTTGGTGTTCTCCTTGGTTGGTGACAGAAGCACCAGATCAACAGCAAACAGTGGCCATTTGACTTCAGATTCTAGTAGGGTGAGACCGGGTGCTGCAGACTTTGTCGTGCCCTCGCCAATTCGTTGATTTATATGTTGAAGAGGGTGGGGCTTAAACTTAAGCTGCATCCCTGTCTCATGGCCCTGTGGGAAGAATTCTGTGTGTTTTTAACAGCACACTTGTTGTTTGTGTACATGGATTTTATAATGTCGTATGTTTTACCCCCAACACCACTTTCCATCAGTTTGTATAGCAGACCCTCATGCCAAATTGCGTCAAAAAGGCTTTTTGAAATCAACAAAGAAGCCAATTTGACATTTGCTCAGTAAATTGTTTTTACTGAGGAAATGTATGAGCCTGCTGTTAATGACAATGTAGAGGATTTTCCCAAGGTTACTGTTGACGCATATCCCACGGTAGTTATTGGGGTCAAATTTGTCTCCACTTTTGTGGATTGGGGTGATCAGTCCTTGGTCCCAGATATTGGGGAAGATGCCAGAGCTAAGGATGATGTTAAAGAGTTTTAGTATCTCTCTCTCTATGCTCAGTGTTTTTTAGTTGTGAATTTAAATCACTGCCTATACTGGGGATGTGCTTCTTCTCTCCAGGTAACTACACATCAGCATTCACACAGCGCTTTTTCCCAAAAGAAATGAGGACAGTTACAAAACAGAACAGTGTCTGCCTGTGTGTGCAGAAGTGCTGTGGGTGTGTCTATTCATGTGTGTGTGTGTGTGTGTGTGTGTGTGTGTGTGTGTGTGTGTGTGTGTGTGTGTGTGTGTGTGTGTGTGTGTGTGTGTGTGTGTGTGTGTGTGTGTGTGTGTGTGTGTGTGTGTGTGTGTGTGTGTGTGTGTGTGTGTGTGTGTGTGTGTGTGTGTGTTTCTCTCAGTGTGAGTCGGGTGAGCAGGTTGTCAGGCCATATGGTGTGTACCCAGGTGATGAGGCAGCCCTCATTTTGAGTGAGAGAGTGTTCGTGCGCATGTGAGCGTATGCATGTGTGTGGGCGTGTGTGTGTGAGTGTCTGTGTGTGTGAGCATGTTTGTACACCTATGTGTGTTTGTTTGTGTGTGTGTGTGTTTTCGCTGTGTGTGTGTGTGCTAACCTTTCTCTGATTCAGATTACCATCTGTGCTTTCTCTCTCTTCAAAGGAAGGGCTCTGCTCCCAGCCCAATAGACACATTCATTATTCAACTGCTCTTCCAGGTGACAACAAAACTATTAGTAACTTCCTGTCCTGCTCAGAAACACACCACGACTGAACCTTGCCATTCCTCTCACTCTTTTACTCTCTATCTATCCACATCTCCCTCTCTATCTCCTCTTCCACATCTCCCTCTCTATCTCCTCTTCCACATCTCCCTCTCTATCTCCCCCTCTATCTCCTCTTCCACATCTCCCTCTCTATCTCCTCTTCCACATCTCCCTCTCTATCTCCCCCTCTATCTCCTCTTCCACATCTCTCTCTCTCTCTCTCTCTCTTTTGGAACCCTTGTCTTTTAAGTGTGTCTCTCTCTCTGTCTCTCTCTCTCTCTCTCTCTCTCTCTCTCTCTCTCTCTCTCTCTCTCTGTCTCTCTCTCTGTCTCTTTCTCTCTCTAAAAGTTAATCTCTCAGCATTGGGCTGGCCCCCAGATCGTAAGTGCTTGAGGAATCCAATAACGTTGATGAAGTGATGACAATATAATTACGCCGATGGTTGGGGCACAATCAATCTCCTTTTCACTAAAACAGACTTAGTCCACCAGAGGGTCATCAGCATGAAGTAGAGAGGAGATCTCTTCTGGACTCTCAGAGGAGGGAAGAAAGAGGGAGGGGAGTGGGACGTAGAGAAGGATAGGAGAGAGGAAGAGAGGGGGGAGGGGAGCGGGAGGTAGAGAAGGATAGGAGAGAGAGAGAGAGGGGGAGGGGGAGAGAGAGAGAGACAGAGAGAGACAGAGAGAGACAGAGAGAGAGAGAGAGACAGAGAGAGACAGAGAGAGACAGAGACAGACAGAGACAGAGACACACTTAAAAGACAAGGGTTCCAAAAGGGTTCTTTGGCTGTCCCCATAGGTGAAACCTTTATGGTTCCAAGTAGAAACCTTTTGGATTCCAGGTAGAACTATTTTGGGTTCCATGTAGAACCTTCTGTGTAAAGGAACCAAATGTGTTCTACCTGGAACCAAAAAGGGTT
The DNA here is from genome assembly GCF_023373465.1 of Oncorhynchus keta. NCBI lineage: Eukaryota > Metazoa > Chordata > Actinopteri > Salmoniformes > Salmonidae > Oncorhynchus > Oncorhynchus keta. Next base: position 19,667,985 of record NC_068436.1, read on the forward strand.
CTTCAACTGTTGTCGTAAGCCGACAGCCCGAAGACCCCATTTGAACCTGACAACCTGTCCATCAGCTCCACTGCTGCCTCAGGACGTGTTAAACTAGTTCAGGACAAGGTCTCTAGTTTTGCACAAAGTCAACTGGTCGCTACGGTTACGGCAAGGAATGTTTTAATGGCCACGTCACCTGTCCAAATAAAACGTTGAGGCCTGTCGAAGGCCCAGAGTTTTCTCTCTTTTAGGTAAAACTCCAGGCTATAGTGGTTTATAAAAGCAATGAACTCATTAAAAACCTACAGACAAGTGGTCTGGCAACTGGCCAACTCCTTCCTCTATGGTTGATGATGAACTACCAACACAGACAAGTGGTCTGGCAACTGGCCAACTCCTTCCTCTATAGTTGATGATGAACTACCAACACAGACAAGTGGTCTGGCAACTGGCCAACTCCTTCCTCTATGGTTGATGATGAACTACCAACACAGACAAGTGGTCTGGCAACTGACCAACTCCTTCCTCTATAGTTGATGATGAACTACCAACACAGACAAGTGGT
>NC_068436.1:19673531-19694906 GCF_023373465.1 Oncorhynchus keta
TCAATATCTTCCTCTCTGTCCCCCTCCCTCCATTCTCCCTTGTCTCTCTCTCCCTCTTCTCAATATCTTCCTCTCTGTCCCCCTCCCTCCATTCCCCCTTGTCTCTCTCTCCCTCTTCTCAATATCTTCCTCTCTGTCCCCCTCCCTTCCCATCATCCCTCCTGCAAAGAAGAGGGATGCAAAAAAGGAGAGTAACATGCAAACGGTAAAATCTGGTTGAGAAAAATGTGTTAAAAGGCTCTCAGGGGTGTGAGATGTGACTAAAAATACCAGGAGGGAAAAGGAAAATGGTCCCTCCTGGTGCTTTGATGACAGCCTTGTACCTTTCCTCCTTCCTCTGAAGGAAAGACAGAGAGAAAGGGGGGTATATGAGGGAGCGAGAGTGGAGACAGAGATAGAGAGAGGGGAAAGAGAGAGAGAAAGGGGAAAGAGAGAGAAAGGGGAAATAGAGAGAGAAAGGGGGATATGAGAGGGAGCGAGAGTGGAGACAGAGATAGAGAGAGGGGAAAGAGAGAGAGAAAGGGGGATATGAGAGGGAGCGAGAGTGGAGACAGAGATAGAGAGAGGGGAAAGAGAGAGAGAAAGGGGGATATGAGAGGGAGCGAGAGTGGAGACAGAGATAGAGAGAGAGAGAAGGAGGGGGATATGAGAGGGAGCGAGAGTGGAGACAGAGATAGAGAGAGGGGAAAGAGAGAAAGAAAGGGGGATATGAGAGGGAGAGAGAGTGGAGACAGAGATAGAGAGAGGGGAACGAGGGGGAACGAGAGAGAGAAAGGGGGGAACGAGGGGGAACGAGAGAGAGAGAATGGGGGATATAAGAGGGAGCGAGAGTGGAGACAGAGATAGAGAGAGGGGAACGAGGGGGAACGAGAGAGAGAAAGGGGGGGAACGAGGGGGAACGAGAGAGAGAGAAAGGGGGATATGAGAGGGAGAGAGAGTGGAGACAGAGATAGAGAGAGGGGAACGAGGGGAACGAGAGAGAGAAAGGGGGGAACTATGGAGGAAAGAGAGAGGGAAAGACAGAAGGGAACAATGGAACTAGTGAGGAAAGAGAGAGGGAAAGACAGAGGGGAACTAGGGAGGAAAGAGAGAGGGAAAGACAGAGGGGAGCTAGGGAGGAAAGAGAGAGGGAAAGACAGAGGGGAACTAAGGAACTAGGGAGGAAAGAGAGAGGGAAAGACAGAGGGGAACTAAGGAACTAGGAAGGAAAGAGAGAGGGAAAGACAGGGGGAACTAAGGAACTAGGGAGGAAAGAGAGAGGGAAAGACAGAGGGGAACTAAGGAACTAGGGAGGAAAGAGAGAGGGAAAGACAGAGGGGAACTAAGGAACTAGGGAGGAAAGAGAGAGGGAAAGACAGAGGGGAACAAGGGAACTCGGGAGGAAAGAGAGAGGGAAAGACAGAGGGGAACAAGGGAACTCGGCAGGAAAGAGAGGGGAAAGGGGAACTAGGGAACTAGGGAGGAAAGAGAGAGGGGTGCATCTTATTAGGTTGAAGGAGGGAGTTGCTGCTGCTCTTTTGGAACCATAGGGACCTTTCTCAGGTCCCTACTGAAATAAACACCTGCTTTCAGTTCTATCGCTGTAAATAGTGTCACTGACTTTTAGCGGCAGGTCACAAGACGAATCCAACACCTGTTCACATCCTCTCAGAGCATTTTATTCCTTAGGCTGCTGCCGTCTGTAGACAACGTGATTTACTGTTGGCTGAAAGCTGAAACTACCGCGACTGGCTCCGAGTAACAAGCTGACGGCGGACAAAGATCTGACCTAATTCCGACGTAACTGTTAGAGGTCAAAGTTATAGGTTGGTTTTAGGTTTTCAGGGGCCAATGGCTGCAGAATGTTGGGCTTCGGTCATATTCTCATCTAAAGTGAATGTTTATTTGCAAAATGCAAATACAAGTAATCAGAAATGTCGGTAAATTAGCTTATATTGTTTAAATGACAGACATGTATGTGTTGGTTAGAAATCTATTACTTCATTTCAGAGAGACAAATAGTCAAGTATTTATTTGCTGAATTCTGTACATCCACCTCACTCTCAGAGGAATAAGTAGTACTGCTGGGTTTTACACAGTAATAATATATATTCACCTCACTCTCAGAGGAATAAGTAGTACTGCTGGGTTTTACACAGTAATAATATATATTCACCTCACTCTCAGAGGAATAAGTAGTACTGCTGGGTTTTACACAGTAATAATATATATTCACCTCACTCTCAGAGGAATAAGTAGTACTGCTGGGTTTTACACAGTAATAATAATATTCACCTCACTCTCAGAGGAATAAGTAGTACTGCTGGGTTTTACACAGTAATAATATATATTCACCTCACTCTCAGAGGAATAAGTAGTACTGCTGGGTTTTAATAATATATATTCACCTCAGAGGAATAATAATACTGCTGGGTTTTATATAATAACACCTCACTCTCAGAGGAATAAGTAGTACTGCTGGGTTTTACTAATAATATATATTCACCTCACTCTCAGAGGAATTTGGGTTTTACACAGTAATAATATATATTAACCTCACTCTCAGAGGAATAAGTAGTACTGCTGGGTTTTACACAGTAATAATATATATTCACCTCACTCTCAGAGGAATAAGTAGTACTGCTGGGTTTTACACAGTAATAATATATATTCACCTCACTCTCAGAGGAATAAGTAGTACTGCTGGGTTTTACACAGTAATAATATATATTCACCTCACTCTCAGAGGAATAAGTAGTACTGCTGGGTTTTACACAGTAATAATATATATTCACCTCACTCTCAGAGGAATAAGTAGTACTGCTGGGTTTTACACAGTAATAATATATATTCACCTCACTCTCAGAGGAATAAGTAGTACTCCTGGGTTTTACACAGTAATAATATATATCCACCTCACTCTCAGAGGAATAAGTAGTACTGCTGGGTTTTACACAGTAATAATATATATTAACCTCACTCTCAGAGAAGTGTACTGCTGGGTTTTACACAGTAATAATATATATTCACCTCACTCTCAGAGGAATAAGTAGTACTGCTGGGTTTTACACAGTAATAATATATATTAACCTCACTCTCAGAGGAATAAGTAGTACAGCTGGGTTTTACACAGTAATAATATATATTCACCTCACTCTCAGAGGAATAAGTAGTACTGCTGGGTTTTACACAGTAATAATATAGAGGAATATAGTACTGCTGGGTTTACACAGTATATCCACCTCACTCTCAGAGGAATAAGTAGTACTGCTGGGTTTTACACAGTAATAATATATATCCACCTCACTCTCAGAGGAATAAGTAGTACTGCTGGGTTTTACACAGTAATAATATATATTCACCTCACTCTCAGAGGAATAAGTAGTACTGCTGGGTTTTACACAATAATAATATATATCCACCTCACTCTCAGAGGAATAAGTAGTACTGCTGGGTTTTACACAGTAATAATATATATTCACCTCACTCTCAGAGGAATAAGTAGTACTGCTGGGTTTTACACAGTAATAATATATATATTCACCTCACTCTCAGAGGAATAAGTAGTACTGCTGGGTTTTACACAGTAATAATATATATATTCACCTCACTCTCAGAGGAATAAGTAGTACTGCTGGGTTTTACACAGTAATAATATATATTCACCTCACTCTCAGAGGAATAAGTAGTACTGCTGGGTTTTACACAGTAATAATATATATTCACCTCACTCTCAGAGGAATAAGTAGTACTGCTGGGTTTTACACAGTAATAATATATATTCACCTCACTCTCAGAGGAATAAGTAGTACTGCTGGGTTTTACACAGTAATAATATATATTCACCTCACTCTCAGAGGAATAAGTAGTACTGCTGGGTTTTACACAGTAATAATATATATCCACCTCACTTCAGAGGAATAAGTAGTACTGCTGGGTTTTACACAGTAATAATATATATTCACCTCACTCTCAGAGGAATAAGTTGTAATGAGTTTCCTCCTCTTCTTCCGAAGAGGAGAGGCGAAACGGATCAGAGGACCAATACGCGGCGTGGTAATTTTCCATGGTACTTTTTAATGCTTTAAGGTACACATGAACAAACTAACAAAACAAGAAATGTGAAAACTCAAAAAACAGTCCTATCTGGTGCACACACAGAGACAGGAAACAATCACCCACCAACACACAGTGAAACCCAGGCCACCTAAGTATGATTCTCAATCAGAGACAACTAATGACACCTGCCTCTGATTGAGAACCATACTAGGCCGAAACATAGAAATTCCCAAAACCTAGACAAACAAACATAGACTGCCCACCCAACTCACGCCCTGACCATACTAACTAAATACAAAAACACAGAAAATAAAGGTCAGAACGTGACAGTACCCCCCCCCCCAAAGGTGCGGACTCCGGCCGCAAAACCTTGACCTATAGGGGAGGGTCTGGGTGGGCGTCTGTCCGCGGTGGCGGTTCTGGCGCGGGACGCGGACCCCACTTCACCATTGTTTTAGTCCGCCTCATTTTCCGCCTCCGTGGCTTTCTCACCATGGCAACCCCTCTCAATGACCCCACTGGACAGAGGGGCAGCTCGGGACAGAGGGGCAGAAGCTCTGGACAGAGGGGCAGGGGCTCTGGCGCCTCTGGGCTGAGGGGCTCTGGCGCCTCTGGGCTGAGGGGCTCCGGCAGCGGCGCCCGGACAGGCGGGAGGCTCCGGCAGCGGCGCCGGACAGGCGGGAGGCTCCGGCAGCGGCGCCGGACAGGCGGGAGGCTCCGGCAGCGGCGCCGGACAGGCGGGAGGCTCCGGCAGCGGCGCCGGACAGGCGGGAGGCTCCGGCAGTGGCGCCGGACAGGTGGGACGCCCGCAGCGGCGCCGGACAGGCGGGACGCTCCGGCAGCGGCGCCGGGCAGGCGGGAGGCTCCGGCAGCGGCGCCGGGCAGGCGGGACGCTCCGGCAACGGCGCAGGACAGGCGGGGACGCTCCAGCAGCGGCGCCGGACAGGCGGGACGCTCCGGCAGCGGCGCCGGACAGGCGGGAGCACCTGCAGGGAGGAGACAGAGAGACAGCCTGGTGCGTGGAGCTGCCCCAGGAGGCAGCGGCGCCGGACAGGCGGGACGCTCCAGCAGCGGCGCCGGACAGGCAGGAGGCTCCGGCAGCGGCGCCGGACAGGCGGGAGGCTCCGCAGTGGCGCCGGACAGGCGGGAGGCTCCGGCAGCGGCGCCGGACAGGCGGGAGGCTCCGGACAGGCGGGAGGGAGGCTCCGGCAGCGGCGCCGGACAGGCGGGACGCTCCGGCAGCGGCGCCGGACAGGCGGGAGCACCTGCAGGGAGGAGACTGAGAGACAGCCTGGTGCGTGGGGCTGCCACAGGAACTACCAGGCTGGGGAGACTTTCAGGAGGCTTGATGTTAGGAGGAGCCTGAAAGATCGGGCTGTGGGGAGCACTGGAGCTCTGGTGCGCAACCTTGGCACCACTTCCCCAGGCTGGACAACTACTCGAGCCCGGACCCTCCAGAGTGCAGGCACAGGTTGAACCGGGCTGTGGGTAAGCACGGGAGATCTAGTGCTTACTACACGCACCTCTCCCCTAGGCTCCACTCCCACAGTTGCCCGGTACGAGCGGAGCGCAGGCAGAGGACGCACTGCACCCTCCCAGCGCCCCGGAGACACAGCACGCAGAGCCGGCGCAGGATAACCTGGACCAAGACTGCGTACCAGACCCGCGACCAGACCCGCTGAGCAGGCACCATACGCCCTGGCTCAATGCCCACACTCGCATGGCACTCTCGGGGGCTGCCCTATAGCGCACCGGGCTATGGACACGCACTGGCGACACCGTAGAATGTATGCACACATGACTCAAAAAGCCGCAAATGGCATACACGGTGCCTGACCAGTAATGCCTGACCAGTAATGCTGCTTATCATAAGCACGAGGAGTGAGCTCAGGTCTGCTACCTGGCTTAGTACCACACCTCGTGTGCCCCCCAAAAAAATTTGGGGCTGCCTCTCGTACCTGTCGCACTGCCGTGCTGGCTTCGCCAACCTCATTCTCCTGTAACCTTCCTTGCATTGCTCCATCGAATCCCAGGCGGGCTCCGGCACTCTCCCTGGGTCGACCGCCCACCTATCTATCTCCTCCCAAGTTGTGTAGTCCAGATTCAGCTCTGATGCTGGCCGCTGTTGTTGCTGCTGCTGCTGCTGTCGTCGCTGTCCTTTACCACGCCGCTTGGTCCGATTGTGGTGGGTGATTCTGTAATGAGTTTCCTCCTCTTCTTCCGAAGAGGAGAGGCGAAACGGATCAGAGGACCAATACGCGGCGTGGTAATTTTCCATGGTACTTTTTAATGCTTTAAGGTACACATGAACAAACTAACAAAACAAGAAATGTGAAAACTCAAAAAACAGTCCTATCTGGTGCACACACAGAGACAGGAAACAATCACCCACCAACACACAGTGAAACCCAGGCCACCTAAGTATGATTCTCAATCAGAGACAACTAATGACACCTGCCTCTGATTGAGAACCATACTAGGCCGAAACATAGAAATTCCCAAAACCTAGACAAACAAACATAGACTGCCCACCCAACTCACGCCCTGACCATACTAACTAAATACAAAAACACAGAAAATAAAGGTCAGAACGTGACATAAGTAGTACTGCTGGGTTTTACACAGTAATAATATATATCCACCTCACTCTCAGAGGAATAAGTAGTACTGCTGGGTTTTACACAGTAATAATATATATCCACCTCACTCTCAGAGGAATAAGTAGTACTGCTGGGTTTTACACAGTAATAATATATATCCACCTCACTCTCAGAGGAATAAGTAGTACTGCTGGGTTTTACACAGTAATAATATATATTAACCTCACTCTCAGAGGAATAAGTAGTACTGCTGGGTTTTACACAGTAATAATATATATCCACCTCACTCTCAGAGGAATAAGTAGTACTGCTGGGTTTTACACAGTAATAATATATATTCACCTCACTCTCAGAGGAATAAGTAGTACTGCTGGGTTTTACACAGTAATAATATATATTCACCTCACTCTCAGAGGAATAAGTAGTACTGCTGGGTTTTACACAGTAATAATATATATTAACCTCATTCTCAGAGAAGTGTACTGCTGGGTTTTACACAGTAATAATATATATTCACCTCACTCTCAGAGGAATAAGTAGTACTGCTGGGTTTTACACAGTAATAATATATATTAACCTCACTCTCAGAGAAGTGTACTGCTGGGTTTTACACAGTAATAATATATATCCACCTCACTCTCAGAGGAATACGTAGTACTGCTGGGTTTACACAGTAATAATATATATTCACCTCACTCTCAGAGGAATAAGTAGTACTGCTGGGTTTTACACAGTAATAATATATATTAACCTCACTCTCAGAGAAGTGTACTGCTGGGTTTTACACAGTAATAATATATATTCACCTCACTCTCAGAGGAATAAGTAGTACTCCTGGGTTTTACACAGTAATAATATATATCCACCTCACTCTCAGAGGAATAAGTAGTACTGCTGGGTTTTACACAGTAATAATATATATTAACCTCACTCTCAGAGAAGTGTACTGCTGGGTTTTACACAGTAATAATATATATCCACCTCACTCTCAGAGGAATAAGTAGTACTGCTGGGTTTTACACAGTAATAATATATATCCACCTCACTCTCAGAGGAATAAGTAGTACTGCTGGGTTTTACACAGTAATAATATATATTCACCTCACTCTCAGAGGAATAAGTAGTACTGCTGGGTTTTACACAGTAATAATATATATCCACCTCACTCTCAGAGGAATAAGTAGTACCGCTGGGTTTTACACAGTAATAATATATATATTCACCTCACTCTCAGAGGAATAAGTAGTACTGCTGGGTTTTACACAGTAATAATATATATCCACCTCACTCTCAGAGGAATAAGTAGTACTGCTGGGTTTTACACAGTAATAATATATATCCACCTCACTCTCAGAGGAATAAGTAGTACTGCTGGGTTTTACACAGTAATAATATATATTCACCTCACTCTCAGAGGAATAAGTAGTACTGCTGGGTTTTACACAGTAATAATATATATTCACCTCACTCTCAGAGGAATAAGTAGTACTGCTGGGTTTTACACAGTAATAATATATATTCACCTCACTCTCAGAGGAATAAGTAGTACTGCTGGGTTTTACACAGTAATAATATATATTCACCTCACTCTCAGAGGAATAAGTAGTACTGCTGGGTTTTACACAGTAATAATATATATTCACCTCACTCTCAGAGGAATAAGTAGTACTGCTGGGTTTTACACAGTAATAATATATATTCACCTCACTCTCAGATCCACCTCACTCTCAGAGGAATAAGTAGTACTGCTGGGTTTTACACAGTAATAATATATATCCACCTCACTCTCAGAGGAATAAGTAGTACTGCTGGGTTTTACACAGTAATAATATATATCCACCTCACTCTCAGAGGAATAAGTAGTACTGCTGGGTTTTACACAGTAATAATATATATCCACCTCACTCTCAGAGGAATAAGTAGTACTGCTGGGTTTTACACAGTAATAATATATATCCACCTCACTCTCAGAGGAATAAGTAGTACCGCTGGGTTTTACACAGTAATAATATATATATTCACCTCACTCTCAGAGGAATAAGTAGTACTGCTGGGTTTTACACAGTAATAATATATATATTCACCTCACTCTCAGAGGAATAAGTAGTACTGCTGGGTTTTACACAGTAATAATATATATTCACCTCACTCTCAGAGGAATAAGTAGTACTGCTGGGTTTTACACAGTAATAATATATATTCACCTCACTCTCAGAGGAATAAGTAGTACTGCTGGGTTTTACACAGTAATAATATATATTCACCTCACTCTCAGAGGAATAAGTAGTACTGCTGGGTTTTACACAGTAATAATATATATTCACCTCACTCTCAGAGGAATAAGTAGTACTGCTGGGTTTTACACAGTAATAATATATATTCACCTCACTCTCAGAGGAATAAGTAGTACTGCTGGGTTTTACACAGTAATAATATATATCCACCTCACTCTCAGAGGAATAAGTAGTACTGCTGGGTTTTACACAGTAATAATATATATCCACCTCACTCTCAGAGGAATAAGTAGTACTGCTGGGTTTTACACAGTAATAATATATATCACCTCACTCTCAGAGGAATAAGTAGTACTGCTGGGTTTTACACAGTAATAATATATATCACCTCACTCTCAGAGGAATAAGTAGTACTGCTGGGTTTTACACAGTAATAATATATATTCACCTCTCAGAGGAATCAGAGGAATAAGTAGTACTGCTGTACTGCTGGGTTTTACACAGTAATAATATATATCACCTCACTCTCAGAGGAATAAGTAGTACTGCTGGGTTTTACACAGTAATAATATATATTCACCTCACTCTCAGAGGAATAAGTAGTACTGCTGGGTTTTACACAGTAATAATATATATTCACCTCACTCTCAGAGGAATAAGTAGTACTGTGGGTTTTACACAGTAATAATATATATACCTCACTCTCAGAGGTTAGTACTGCTGGGTTTTACACAGTAATAATATATATCCACCTCACTCTCAGAGGAATAAGTAGTACTGCTGGGTTTTACACAGTAATAATATATATCCACCTCACTCTCAGAGGAATAAGTAGTACTGCTGGGTTTTACACAGTAATAATATATATCCACCTCACTCTCAGAGGAATAAGTAGTACTGCTGGGTTTTACACAGTAATAATATATATCCACCTCACTCTCAGAGGAATAAGTAGTACTGCTGGGTTTTACACAGTAATAATATATATCCACCTCACTCTCAGAGGAATAAGTAGTACTGCTGGGTTTTACACAGTAATAATATATATCCACCTCACTCTCAGAGGAATAAGTAGTACTGCTGGGTTTTACACAGTAATAATATATATTCACCTCACTCTCAGAGGAATAAGTAGTACTGCTGGGTTTTACACAGTAATAATATATATTCACCTCACTCTCAGAGGAATAAGTAGTACTGCTGGGTTTTACACAGTAATAATATATATCCACCTCACTCTCAGAGGAATAAGTAGTACTGCTGGGTTTTACACAGTAATAATATATATTCACCTCACTCTCAGAGGAATAAGTAGTACTGCTGGGTTTTACACAGTAATAATATATATTCACCTCACTCTCAGAGGAATAAGTAGTACTGCTGGGTTTTACACAGTAATAATATATATCCACCTCACTCTCAGAGGAATAAGTAGTACTGCTGGGTTTTACACAGTAATAATATATATCCACCTCACTCTCAGAGGAATAAGTAGTACTGCTGGGTTTTACAGAGTCACATGGAAAAATCAACAACATTTCAAATGATACAATATATATGTATTTTTTTTTCTAATAATAATTAATCACAGCAATATGACATGGGAATGTAAAACATTTCTGTTTGACATTTGAGTCATTTAGCAGATGTTCTTATCCAGAGCGACTCACAGTGCATTAGTTCATCCTAAGATACTGTTGCTAGGTGAGACAAACACATGCTAAATACACACTATACCAACATTCCACTCCAGCTAAACCAGGGACATCGCATTTTTGCTAAAAACCCATTTATTTCACTTTTTTTTTTTTCCTGAGAGGTGTAATATTTCACACACACATGAAGATACCCAGGACACATTTTTAATTTAAAAGAAAACACAAATGTGAAAAGTTGCTGGATAAAAAGTGTTTTGGAAATAATAAACTCTTCAAATATACCTCAAATAGCTATAAGGTTGTGACTGTAATGTACCCTATGTAGTGCACTACTGAAATGGTTAGTCCCTATTACCCCTGGTAAATGAATGAGAACACAATAAAAGGATGCCATTTTGGACTCATTTTGAACAGACTGTATTTCCAAGCAGATGAAGCCCTTCACCATACATGAGTCAGTCAGTCAGTCGATAACTCTCAGGCCTGAGTGCCCTGGGCCCTGAGCACGCGTCTGCTGTGCCAAATAGCACCCTATTCCCTTAACAGTGCACTACTTTAGACTGGAGCCTTGTGGGCCCTGGACGTAAGTAGTGCACTAAATAGGGAAAAGGGCACCATTCGGGACACACGGCGCATGTGTCTGCTGTGCCTGAAGAATATCACCCAACCTGTATAATGTAGAGCAGTGGGCCGTCAGTGCCGTTTAAGATGAGGGAGGACCGTTCTTTCTGGTTCACGAGCGTGGCCTCATTTCTATTACAGCACATTGGACGACTGTCGCTCATATTCCACATTCACCCAGCTCAATGTAACAGCGACGGGTTTCCTGTACCCATCATGACGTTGCTACAACCTCGCCTATGAATGACAGTTTACAACGCAGGGGGCACAGAGGTCGAGAGACACATTTGAGGTGACAGACAGTGACGGATGGACAGACAATGACATTCGATGTTCTCCTTGCACACTCTTGCCTGCATCTCGCTGACAAAGGGGTGGAGTCGTCTGTCCAACGGTTGCAAGAGTTTCACATTCAGTTATGTCTATCCCCATTTTGATACGTTTGCTTGCGTGTAATGAAGAAATGTTTTTCAACAGAATTGGGGGAATGAATACACCCCTGATCGCACGCACACACTGTTCACGCTCACAGCAGCCACGGTGTATTCCTTCTCACATCTATGAGCTCTCCTCCTCTCACCCCTTCCCTTCGCTTGTGGACTTAAAAACACAACACATCAGCTGTCTGTGACCAGGCGAAATAACCTTTCCCAGCCATCGTTGTCACCTTATTAGCTAAAGTAACGTCATTGTCAGCATAGCTGGCCACCGGTGGCAATGAATGTCTTTGGAAGTGTTCTGTGCTGGAAATTCATAGCCAGCTAGCTAACATAGCATCCCTCTGTTACAGCCAGCTAGCTAACATAGCATCCCTCTGTTACAGCCAGCTAGCTAACATAGCATCCCTCTGTTACAGCCAGCTAGCTAACATAGCATCCCTCTGTTACAGCCAGCTAGCTAACATAGGATCCCTCTGTTACAGCCAGCTAGCTAACATAGCATCCCTCTGTTACAGCCAGCTAGCTAACATAGCATCCCTCTGTTAGCATAGCCAGCTAGCTAACATAGCATCCCTCTGTTACAGCCAGCTAGCTAACATAGCATCCCTCTGTTACAGCCAGCTAGCTAACATAGCATCCCTCTGTTACAGCCAGCTAGCTAACATAGCATCCCTCTGTTACAGCCAGCTAGCTAACATAGCATCCCTCTGTTACAGCCAGCTAGCTAACATAGCATCCCTCTGTTACAGCCAGCTAGCTAACATAGCATCCCTCTGTTACAGCCAGCTAGCTAACATAGCATCCCTCTGTTACAGCCAGCTAGCTAACATAGCATCCGTCTGTTATAGCCAGCTAGCTAACATAGCATCCCTCTGTTACAGCCAGCTAGCTCACATAGCATCCCTCTGTTACAGCCAGCTAGCTAACATAGCATCCCTCTGTTATAGCCAGCTAGCTAACATAGCATCCCTCTGTTATAGCCAGCTAGCTAACATAGCATCCCTCTGTTACAGCCAGCAAGCTAACATAGCATCCCTCTGTTACAGCCAGCTAGCTAACATAGCATCCCTCTGTTACAGCCAGCTAGCTAACATAGCATCCCTCTGTTATAGACAGCTAGCTAACATAGCATCCGTCTGTTATAGCCAGCTAGCTAACATAGCATCCGTCTGTTATACCCAGCTAGCTAACATAGCATCCCTCTGTTACAGCTAGCTAGCTAACATAGCATCCCTCTGTTACAGCCAGCTAGCTCACATAGCATCCCTCTGTTATAGCCAGCTAGCTCACATAGCATCCCTCTGTTATAGCCAGCTAGCTAACATAGCATCCCTCTGTTACAGCCAGCTAGCTAACATAGCATCCCTCTGTTACAGCCAGCTAGCTAACATAGCATCCCTCTGTTACAGCCAGCTAGCTAACATAGCATCCCTCTGTTACAGCCAGCTAGCTAACATAGCATCCCTCTGTTACAGCCAGCTAGCTAACATAGCATCCCTCTGTTACAGCCAGCTAGCTAACATAGCATCCCTCTGTTACAGCCAGCTAGCTAACATAGCATCCCTCTGTTACAGCCAGCTAGCTAACATAGCATCCCTCTGTTACAGCCAGCTAGCTAACATAGCATCCCTCTGTTACAGCCAGCTAGCTAACATAGCATCCCTCTGTTACAGCCAGCTAGCTAACATAGCATCCCTCTGTTACAGCCAGCTAGCTAACATAGCATCCCTCTGTTACAGCCAGCTAGCTAACATAGCATCCCTCTGTTACAGCCAGCAAGCTAACATAGCATCCCTCTGTTACAGCCAGCTAGCTAACATAGCATCCCTCTGTTACAGCCAGCTAGCTAACATAGCATCCCTCTGTTATAGCCAGCTAGCTAACATAGCATCCCTCTGTTACAGCCAGCTAGCTAACATAGCATCCCTCTGTTACAGCCAGCTAGCTAACATAGCATCCCTCTGTTACAGCCAGCTAGCTAACATAGCATCCCTCTGTTACAGCCAGCTAGCTAACATAGCATCCCTCTGTTACAGCCAGCTAGCTAACATAGCATCCCTCTGTTACAGCCAGCTAGCTAACATAGCATCCGTCTGTTATAGCCAGCTAGCTAACATAGCATCCCTCTGTTACAGCCAGCTAGCTAACATAGCATCCCTCTGTTACAGCCAGCTAGCTAACATAGCATCCCTCTGTTACAGCCAGCTAGCTAACATAGCATCCCTCTGTTACAGCCAGCTAGCTAACATAGCATCCGTCTGTTATAGCCAGCTAGCTAACATAGCATCCGTCTGTTATAGCCAGCTAGCTAACATAGCATCCCTCTGTTATAGCCAGCTAGCTAACATAGCATCCGTCTGTTATAGCCAGCTAGCTAACATAGCATCCCTCTGTTATAGCCAGCTAGCTAACATAGCATCCCTCTCTTTGAGCAGGGTGTTTCAGTAGGCTAAACTATTTGCTAGCTAATTAAATGAAACTGAAAGTGCAAAACAATTGCTCTCTCTCTCTCTCTCTCTCTCTCTCTCTCAAAATTTTAGAATGAATGAATTTGTTCAAAAACTGTTGAACAATTGTCTTTCTGTCTCTTCGAGTCAACGACATTTTATGCACTGCAGCTTGAGCAGAGTGTTTAAGTAGGCTAAAATTGCTAACTGCATTTTTATCTCTCATATTTTTAGAATAAATTAATTTGTTCATAAATGTTCAACTATTGTCTTTCACTCTCTTTGTGTGAACTACTCACCATATGTTATGCACTGCAGTGCTCGTTAGCTGTAGCTTTTACTTTCACTACTAGGTTAATTATCTGATCCTTTGATTGGATGGAAAACATGTAATTTCATGCTGCAAGAGCTCTGATAGGTTGGAGGGCATCCTTGGAAGTTGTTCTAATTACTGTGTATGCCTATGGAAGGGGTTGAGAACCATGAGCCTCCTAGGTTTTGTATTGAGGTCAATGTCCCAAGAGGAGGACGGAAGCTAGCTTTCCTCCGGCTACACCATGGGGCTACTCTACAGAGTGCTGTTGAGGCTACTGTAGAACTTCATTGCAAATTATTGTACTTTAATCAGTTATTTGGTGACGTAATTATATTTAGTATAGTTTTATCTAAAAAGGATAACTTTTAAAATGTTTTACAATTTTTATTTTCATGAAATTTACTGAGGAGGATGGTCCTCCCCTTCCTCCTCTGAGGAGCCCCCACTGCTGTAGAGCCTAGCATAACAAAAGCCCCTTTTTCTGAAACATGCACAGAACCATCTGTCGCCTTTTCACCTCTCTGTGTCTCTGTCTCTGTCTCTATGTCTCTCTGTCACTCTGTGTCTCTGTCTCTCTCTCTCTCTATCCTCTATCCTAATTCCCCTCTCTCTCTCTCATTCTGTTCTTTTCTCTCTCTCTCTCTCTCTCTCATTCTGTTCTTTTCTCTCTCTCTCTCTCTCTCTCTCTCTCTCTCTCTCTCTCTCTCTCTCTCTCTCTCTCTCTCTCTCTCATTCTGTTCTGTTCTCTCTCTCTCTATCCTAATCTATGTCTCTCTCTCTCTCTCTATCTAATCTATGTCTCTCTCTCTCTGTGTCTCTCTCTATGTCTGTCTCTCTCTCTCTCTGTCTCTCTCTCTCTCTATCTCTGTATCTCTGTCTCTCTCTCTCTCTCTCTCTCATCTGTTCTTTTCTCTCTCTCTCTCTCTCTCTCTCTCTCTCTCTCTCTCTCTCTCTCTCTCTCTCTCTCTCTCTCTCTCTCTCTCTCTCTCTCTCTCTCTCTCTCTCTCTCTCATTCTTTTCTTCTCTCTCTCTCTCTCTCTCCTATTACCAGACACTGTCCATTTTTACAGGTGCTGCCCCACTGTGACAGGTGAAGCATTATTTCTACTATTTTGGTAAGAGTTGGAGGAGATAATCACCCCCATGGCCCGTTACGCCCCACCCTGCCATGTCACCAGAACACTTAAAACGAGGGAGGAGAGGAGATGGAGGAGAGGAGATGGAGGAGAGGAGATGGAGTAGAGGAGATGGAGGAGAGTGGCTGTATTCTCCTTCCTCTGCTTCTACTGCAGAGCCAAACAGAGAGAGAGAGAGAGAGAGATCAGTAATTGTAAAAGAGACAGAGAGAGAGAGAGAGAGAGAGAGAGAGAGAGAGAGAGAGAGAGAGAGAGAGAGAGAGAGAGATCAGTAATTGTAAGAGAGAGAGAGAGAGAGAGAGAGAGAGAGAGAGAGAGAGAGAGAGAGAGAGATCAGTAATTGTAAAAAGGTAAAAAAAGACATGTCTCTGATCTCATTTCCTTCTTAATCCTCCCTACACACACACACACACACGCACACGCACACACACACCACCTGAACAGCTGCTAATACATTCTGGTGGACTGCATTAATCAACCCTTGAGTCCCAGGGGCCTACAACACAATGCTGAATGAAAGAGAGAGAGCGACACACAAACAAACACAAGATAATGCCAATAGCCTGCTGGAGAGAAGCTAGCTGTGTGGTTCCTCTGTGAAGGATTCCTCTAACTACCTCATCACCAAAGAGAGGGAGGAGTCATATAGAGGGAGGAGTCAGAGAGAGGAAGGAGTCAGTGAGAGGAAGGAGTCAGAGAGAGGAAGGAGTCAGAGAATCAGGAAGGAGTCAGAGAGAGGAAGGAGTCAGAGAGAGAGAAAGAGTCAGAGGGAGGGAAGGGTAAAAATAGGGTGTCATTTTGGACTCACTCTGAAATGTTGTTGTGTTCAATCTTAAATGAAGTGTGTGTATTACCATGAAGACTCCTACGTTCCATCTGAACGAGTTGACTATCTCCACCCTGTCTCACACCTCCAAACTCAACCCTCTCCCTGCTCTCTGTCCCCATGGGCCCTGGTTTCAAAGCAGTCCACCACATATGGAATAGGGGTTCATTCAGACTCAGTCCTAAGTGTCCACTTATCTAAAAAAGTTGACTTACTAAGAAGAAGAATAAGGTCAAACAGAGCAAATAACCTGTTTGTCAAACCTGAACCTGAATCTCCTCCTCAGAAGACTGCTGATGTTGGCATGTTGATCAAAAGGCCTTCTGAGACAAATGAGTCAGCAATATCTAGAGAGATATAATGTGTGTTACAAATAGCTCCCTATTCACTACGTAGGGCACTACTTTCGACCAGCGCCCATTGGGTGGTAGTGCACTACGTAGGGAATAGGGTGCCATTTGGGAGCCAGACTTACAGAGGTATTGGACAGTCAATCAGACTGAGGAAAGGGAGGCGCCTCATTAGGCGAGCGTCGCCACTCGCGTGTCTTCCCCCGTGTGATCCAGGAAGCTACCATCTTGGGCTGTCGTCGGCGTGACGATATGGGGGTCCATATACCCTTTAATCAGGAGATATTCCAGAGTGATGTGTCTACACATGTAGGATCTTCATTTGAGCCAGTTTGCTACAGAAGGAAAATAATCCTGCCTCAACAGGAAATGTGAATGATTAAATTAATTGTATTTAATGGAGAATTTTCGGTGGGGTTGATACATTGTTCATCAGGGCAAATCTGAAAAGTGGAAATGACAGACTTCAGAGGCCTTTTTAAAACTCAAATACAGTACAAGTTTGCATTTCCTCACTTCTCTGCAACAAATGAGTGATCACATTATGGTCCAACATCTGTATGTGAGTGTTGTTGTCGTCCTTCTCTCTCTCTCTCTGCCATATTTGAAGGGTTCTCCTATCATCTTCCTCTAAATCCAGCACTTCTGCTCATTAAAAATAATAGTCGCGCGATTCCACATTCCAAAGTACAAAAACCAATGCAAGGCTTGGACAGTGATGAGTTCATTTAGCCTGAAGTCTATATGTCTGGTAGGAGACTAGAGGAGGGGGATGGCAGGGTGAAGTGTACATGTCTGGTAGGAGACTAGAGGAGGGGGATGGCAGGGTGAAGTGTAAGTGTATGTCTGGTAGGAGACTAGAGGAGGGGGATGGCAGGGTGAAGTGTACATGTCTGGTAGGAGACTAGAGGAGGGGGATGGCAGGGTGAAGTGTACATGTCTGGTAGGAGACTAGAGGAGGGGGATGGCAGGGTGAAGTGTACATGTCTGGTAGGAGACTAGAGGAGGGGATGGCAGGGTGAAGTGTACATGTCTGGTAGGAGACTAGAGGAGGGGGCATGGCATGTCTGGTAGGAGACTAGAGGAGGGATGAAGTGTACATGTCTGGTAGGAGACTAGAGGAGGGGGATGGCAGGGTGAAGTGTACATGTCTGGTAGGAGACTAGAGGAGGGGGATGGCAGGGTGAAGTGTACATGTCTGGTAGGAGACTAGAGGAGGGGGATGGCAGGGTGAAGTGTACATGTCTGGTAGGAGACTAGAGGAGGGGGATGGCAGGGTGAAGTGTACATGTCTGGTAGGAGACTAGAGGAGGGGGATGGCAGGGTGTATTGAAGTGTACATGTCTGGTAGGAGACTAGAGGAGGGGGATGGCAGGGTGAAGTGTACATGTCTGGTAGATGGCAGGGTGAAGTGTACATGTCTGGTAGGAGACTGTGAAGTGTATGTCTGGTAGGAGACTAGAGGAGGGGGATGGCAGGGTGAAGTGTACATGTCTGGTAGGAGACTAGAGGAGGGGGATGGCATGGCAGGGTGAAGTGTACATGTCTGGTAGGAGACTAGAGGAGGGGGATGGCAGGGTGAAGTGTACATGTCTGGTAGGAGACTAGAGGAGGGGGATGGCAGGGAAGTGTGTACATGTCTGGGAGGGGATAGGAGACTGGTAGAGAGGGGGGGGGATGGCAGGGTGAAGTGTACATGTCTGGTAGGAGACTAGAGGAGGGGGATGGCAGGGTGAAGTGTACATGTCTGGTAGGAGACTAGAGGAGGGGATGGCAGGGTGAAGTGTACATGTCTGGTAGGAGACTAGAGGAGGGGGATGGCAGGGTGAAGTGTACATGTCTGGTAGGAGACTAGAGGAGGGGGATGGCAGGGTGAAGTGTACATGTCTGGTAGGAGACTAGAGGAGGGGGGATGGCAGGGTGAAGTGTACATGTCTGGTAGGAGACTAGAGGAGGGGATGGCAGGGTGAAGTGTACATGTCTGGTAGGAGACTAGAGGAGGGGGATGGCAGGGTGAAGTGTACATGTCTGGTAGGAGACTAGAGGAGGGGATGGCAGGGTGAAGTGTACATGTCTGGTAGGAGACTAGAGGAGGGGGATGGCAGGGTGACTAGAGGAGGGGATGGCAGGGTACATGTCTGTCTGGTAGGAGACTAGAGGAGGGGGATGGCAGGGTGAAGTGTACATGTCTGGTAGGAGACTAGAGGAGGGGGATGGCAGGGTGAAGTGTACATGTCTGGTAGGAGACTAGAGGAGGGGGCATGGCAGGGTGAAGTGTACATGTCTGGTAGGAGACTAGAGGAGGGGATGGCAGGGTGTGAAGTGTACATGTCTGGTAGGAGACTAGAGGAGGGGGATGGCAGGGTGAAGTGTACATGTCTGGTAGGAGACTAGGGATGGGGATGGCAGGGGGGATGAAGTGTACATGTCTGGTAGGAGACTAGAGGAGGGGGATGGCAGGGTGAAGTGTACATGTCTGGTAGGAGACTAGAGGAGGGGGATGGCAGGGTGAAGTGTACATGTCTGGTAGGAGACTAGAGGAGGGGATGGCAGGGTGAAGTGTACATGTCTGGTAGTGACTATGGAGGGGATCTGGTGTACATGTCTGGTAGAGACTAGAGGAGGGGGATGGGTGAAGTGTACATGTCTGGTAGGAGACTAGAGGAGGGGGATGGCAGGGTGAAGTGTACATGTCTGGTAGGAGACTAGAGGAGGGGGATGGGGGATGGTACATGTCTGGTAGGAGACTAGAGGAGTGTACATGTCTGTCTGGTAGGAGACTAGAGGAGGGGATGGCAGGGTGAAGTGTACATGTCTGGTAGGAGACTAGAGGAGGGGGATGGCAGGGTGAAGTGTACATGTCTGGTAGGAGACTAGAGGAGGGGGATGGCAGGGTGAAGTGTACATGTCTGGTAGGAGACTAGAGGAGGGGGATGGCAGGAGACTGGTAGGAGACTAGAGGAGGGGGATGGCAGGGTGAAGTGTACATGTCTGGTAGGAGACTAGAGGAGGGGGATGGCAGGGTGAAGTGTACATGTCTGGTAGGAGACTAGAGGAGGGGGATGGCAGGGTGAAGTGTACATGTCTGGTAGGAGACTAGAGGAGGGGGATGGCAGGGTGAAGTGTACATGTCTGGTAGGAGACTAGAGGAGGGGGATGGCAGGGTGTATTGAAGTGTACATGTCTGGTAGGAGACTAGAGGAGGGGGATGGCAGGAGACTGAGGAGGGGGATGGCAGGGTGATGTACTGTCTGGTAGGAGACTAGAGGAGGGGGATGGCAGGGTCTGGTAGGAGACTAGTGGCAGGGTGAAGTGTATGTCTGGTAGGAGACTAGAGGAGGGGTCTGGTATGGCAGGGACTAGAGGAGGGGATGGCAGGGTGAAGTGTACATGTCTGGTAGGAGACTAGAGGAGGGGGATGGCAGGGTGAAGTGTACATGTCTGGTAGGAGACTAGAGGAGGGGATGGCAGGGTGAAGTGTACATGTCTGGTAGGAGACTAGAGGAGGGGGATGGCAGGGTGAAGTGTACATGTCTGGTAGGAGACTAGAGGAGGGGATGGGGGTGATGTACATGTCTGGGGAGACTGAGGAGGGGATGGCAGGGTGAAGTGTACATGTCTGGTAGGAGACTAGAGGAGGGGATGGCAGGGTGAAGTGTACATGTCTGGTAGGAGACTAGAGGAGGGGGATGGCAGGGTGAAGTGTACATGTCTGGTAGGAGACTAGAGGAGGGGGATGGCAAATCAATTGGAAGGCGATAATCTTAGACAAAATAAATTCCCGCGAGCAAACGCACAAACACATCATCACTCCTTGATCAACTGAATAGATCAGAATTCATTGAGGAGAAAAAAGGGCTTGTTTGAATCGTGTAAAGTACACCAAGTCCCCAGAATGTCACCACAGTGCTGTTGTAAATGTATAATCACCATGGCAACACTATGCATGAAATAAAATACATTAAAAAAGTGGATAGAAATTGTTTAGTACTCAGACTAACCTTTGAAATGAAATCAATTTGGAGAGAAAATTGTTTAGCTCGTGAGAGTGTGTGTGTATGTGTGCGTGTGCGTGTAATGCGTGGCTCCCAAATGGCCAAATGTGATTATTTCAATATAGAAATCCTTCACTTCATAATGTTATGGTCAAAACACTATAGATAGTTGATGGTATCATTTCACTTGAAGCACTGACCACCCAGTCACTCAGTGTTATTAAATTGAAAATCACTGAATATTAACATTTGAAATGTAGAATGGTCCACATTAAAACCCATATTCAACGTCTCGGCAGTTGAGTCGGAACAAATAATGAAATAGAAAAGTAACAGGCAATGTGTTGGTCAGAGCTTGGTTTGCCATATTTGAAAGGTTTTCCTATCCTCTTCCTCTAAACCCAGGGTGCCATTTGAGGAACCAGCCTCTGCAGCCTACAGGCTAAGTGAACTCATCACTGTACAAACCTTGCATTGGGTTTGGACTTTGGAATGTGGAATCAGCGACTGCATTCGATTCCAAAATCATATATATTTCTATATTTAAAATATCTCTTTTAGATTATTTTCCATTTAGAAACCTTTTACTTGGTCAGAACAGAAACTGATATGGTATGTAGATGATGTCAGAACTCAATTCTACGGTATAGTATAGAGTCGACCGATTATGATTTTTCAACGCCCGATACCGATTATTGGATGACCCCCCAAAAA
>NC_068436.1:19695006-19705099 GCF_023373465.1 Oncorhynchus keta
AACCTCATCTAATGGGGTACGACTACCTCCCAGGTTATATTAACCTTCATCTAATGGGGTACGACTACCTCCCAGGTTATGTTAACCTTCATCTAATGGGGTACGACTACCTCCCAGGTTGTATTAACCTTCATCTAATGGGGTACGACTACCTCCCAGGTTGTGTTAACCTTCATCTAATGGGGTACGACTACCTCCCAGGTTGTATTAACCTTCATCTAATGGGGTACGACTACCTCCCAGGTTGTATTAACCTTCATCTAATGGGGTACGAATACCTCCCAGGTTGTATTAACCTTCATCTAATGGGGTACGACTACCTCCCAGGTTATATTAACCTTCATCTAATGGGGTACGAATACCTCCCAGGTTGTATTCACATTTCAATATCTGGATCTGGACAGCTTGATTGGCTCTGTGATCAATCAAGAAGAATTAAGTGTATATCTGAACTTTTGATAAGGCAGGCTATTATGATACGTCAGGTGCATCCGGTTTGCATTATAAGTACCATTAATCAAACCTCTCCTTGCCAAATACAGAAATGGTTTATTTAAAGAAAAATCCGGAATCATGTTTTAAAAGAGACATGAAATGCACCAGCGGAGAAAGAGAGAGGCAGAAGGGACTAGAGTTTTCAGTCTGACAGAGAGAGACAGAGGGATTTCGAAGGTTGTCAGTATGACAGAGAGAGAGACAGAAGGGACTAGAGTTGTCAGTGTGACAGAGAGAGAGAGAGACAGAAAGGGACTAGGTTGTCAGTCTGACAGAGAGAGACAGAAGGGACTAGAGTTGTCAATTGACAGAGAGACAGAAGGGACTAGAGTTGTCAGTGTGACAGAGAGAGACAGAAGGGACTAGAGTTGTCAGTGTGACAGAGAGAACAGAAGGGACTAAGGTTGTCGGTCTGACAGAGAGAGGCAGAAGGACTAGAGTTGTCAGTGTGACAGAGAGAGACAGAAGGGACTAGAGTTGTCAGTGTGACAGAGAGAGACAGAAGGGACTAGAGTTTTCAGTCTGACAGAGAGAGACAGAAGGGACTAGAGTTTTCAGTCTGACAGAGAGAGACAGAAGGGACTAGAGTTGTCAGTGTGACAGACAGAGACAGAAGGATCTAGGAGTTGTCAGTGTGACAGACAGAGACAGAAGGATCTAGAGTTGTCAGTGTGACAGACAGAGACAGAGGGGACTAGAGTTTCAATGTGACAGAGACAGGAAGGGACTAGAGTTTAGGTGTGACGAGAGAGAGACAGAAAGGACTAGGTTGTCAGTGTGACAGAGAGAGACAGAAGGGGACTAGAGTTTTCAGTCTGACAGAGAGACAGAGGACTAGAGTTTCAGTCTGACAGAGAGAGACAGGAAAGGGACTAGAGGTTTTCAGTCTGACAGACAGAGACAAAGGATCTAGAGTTGTCAGTGACAGACAGAAGACAGAAGGGAAGGGAGTTTCAGTCAGCAGAGAGACAGAATGGACTGCTATGCTGAATCCTCTTCATCTTTGAGTGAGTGGCAGAATGCTCGTCAATCAAAATAAGCTGGCACCGATTTAATCCACTGTCCCTGGACATCTATTACTAGAAATATGTATTTCTCAGAGAGGGAGAGGAGAGTGAAGAGAGGGAGAGTGAGAGAGAGAGAGAATGAAGAGAGAGAGAGAGAGAGAGAGAGAGACAGATCTAAACAGCTACTTTTTGTCTTTTTCAGGTTCAGAGTGAAGAGATGAGGAGAGAGAGATTGAAGATGGATGTATATTATATAAAACCATCACCAATAATGCAACTGTTGTCTAAAAGGTTACTTTGGGTGTTCCCAAATGTCATTTTCCTTGTAGTGAACTACTTTTCACCAGAACTCCATAGGCAGTATATAGTGCCATGTATATACAGTACCAGGTGTATATATAGTACCAGGTATATATAGTACCAGGTGTATATAGTACCAGGTGTATACATAGTACCAGGTGTATATATAGTACCAGGTATATACAGTACCAGGCATATATAGTACCAGGTGTATATAGTACCAGGTGTATATATAGTACCAAGTATATACAGTACCAGGTATATATAGTACCAGGTGTATATAGTACCAGGTGTATATAGTACCAGGTGTATATAGTAACCAGGCATATATAGTACCAGGTGCATATAGTACCCAGGTGCATATAGTACCAGGTGTATATATGGTAGGTATATATAGTACCAGGTGTATATAGTACCAGGTGTGTATATATAGAAGCAGTGAATATGGTAACAGGTGTATATAGTACCAGGTGTATATAGTACCACGTGTATATAGTACCAGGTGTGTATATATAGAACCAGTAAATATAGTACCAGGTGTATATAGTACCAGGTGTATATAGTACCAGGTGTATATATAGTACCAGAGTATATATAGTACCAGGTGTATATATAGTACCAGGTATATACAGTACCTGGTAAATATAGTACCAAGTGTATAGCACCAGGTGTGTATATATAGAAGCAGTAAATATATTAACAGGTGTATATAGTACCAGGTGTATATAGTACCAGGTGTATATATATATAGACAGTAAATATTAGGTGTATATAGTACCAAGTGTATATAATACCTTGTGTGTATATAAGAACCAGTAAATATAGTACCAGGTGTATATAGTACCAGGTGTATATAGTACCAAGTGTATATAGTACCTTGTGTGTATATATAGAACCAGTAAATATAGTACCAGGTGTATATAGTACCAGGTGTATATAGTACCAAGTGTATATAGTACCAGGTGTGTATATATAGAACCATATAGTAAATATAGTACCAGGTGTATATAGTACCAGGTTTATATAGACCAGGTGTATATAGTATCAGGTGTACATAGACCAGGTGTATATAGCACCAGGTATATATAGTACCGGTGTATATAGTACCAGGTGTATATAGACCAGGTGTATATAGTATCATAATCAGGTGTATATAGACCAGGTGTATATAGCAAAGGTATATATAGCCGGTGTATATAGACCAGGTGAATATAGTATCAGGTGTATATGAGTACCCGTTTTATATAGTATCAGGTGTATATAGGTACCGGTGTATATATTTTCCATATTTTTACTATTTTTACATTGTAGAATAATAGTGAGGACATCAAAACGATGAAATAACACATATAGAATGTAGTAACCAAAAGGTGTCAAACAAATCAAAATGAATATTATATTTGAGATTATTCAAAGGAGCCACCCATTGCCTCGATGACACCTTCGCACTGGCATTCTCTGTGCAGCATTTGGGACCTGCAGGGTCCATGGTAACAGGTGAGCCCAAGAAATTTCCAAATGTTCTAGCAGTGATTGATAATGTATGTGTCCCAAAATGGCACTATTCTCTTCATAGTCCATGTGGCTCTGGTCAAAAGTAGTGCTATGTGAGGAATAGGTGCTATTTCAGATGCATTTACTGTGTTTTCCATTCGAATAGAATGAGGTGTTGAGATGACACTCAATGCAATGCCTTATCTCTCTTTCTCTCTCTCACTTGATCTAATTCTCTCTTTCTCTCTCTAGCAGTCTCATTCTCTTTATTGGCATCTAAACTGTGTCTTTCATCTGCCAAACTTGATCTAACAACATACAAGTCTCACTTGATGAAAAACTCTCTCTTTCTCTCTCTCCCACATTACATCAGAATTTCAAAACTTTCTCTCTCCTTGATCCCCTAATTCTCTCTCTTTCTCTCTCTCATTGATCTAATTCTCTCTCTTTCTCTCTCTCTCACTATGATCTAATTCTCTCTCTCCTATATATATACACAATCTTTCTCTCTCTCACACGATCTAATTCTCTCTCTCGATCTAATTCTCTCTCACTTGATCTAATTATCTCTCTTTCTCTCTCCTCAGTCTATTCTCTCTCTCACTTGATCTAATTATCTCTCTTTCTCTCTCTCACTCGATCTAATTCTCTCTTTCTCTCTCTCACTCGATCTAATTCTCTCTCTCTCACTCGATCTAATTCTCTCTCTCTCGATCTCGATCTAATTCTCTCTCGATCTCGATCTCGATCTAATTCTCTCTCGATCTCGATCTCGATCTAATTCTCTCTCTCTCGATCTCGATCTAATTCTCTCTCTCTCTCGATCTCGATCTAATTCTCTCTCTCTCTCGATCTCAATCTAATTCTCTCTCTCTCAATCTCGATCTAATTCTCTCTCTCTCGTTCTCGATCTCGATCTAATTCTCTCTCTCAGATCTCGATCCCCAATTCTCTCTCTCTCCTGAGTCCTAATTCTCTCTCGATCTCAATCTAATTCTCTCTCTCTCTGGATCTCTAATTCTCTCTCTCTCAATCTGGATCTAATTCTCTCTCTCTTCTCTCGATCTAATTCTCTCTCTCTCTCGATCTCAATCTAATTCTCTCTCTCTCTCTCGATCTCGATCTAATTCTCTCTCTCTCTCGATCTCGATCTAATTCTCTCTCTCTCTCTCGATCTCGTCTAATTCTCTCTCTCTCGATCTCGATCTAATTCTCTCTCTCTCTCGTCTCGATCTAATTCTCTGTCTCTCGATCTCGATCTAATTCTCTCTCTCTCGATCTCGATCTAATTCTCTCTCTCACTCAATCTAATTCTCTCTCTCACTCAATCTAATTCTCTCTCTCACTCAATCTAATTCTCTCTCTCACTCAATCTAATTCTCTCTCTCACTCAATCTAATTCTCTCTCTCTCACTCGAATCTAATTCTCTCTCTCTCACTCGATCTAATTCTCTCTCTCTCTCGATCTCAATCTAATTCTCTCTCTCTCTCGATCTCGATCTAATTCTCTCTCTCTCAAACTCGATCTAATTCTCTCTCTCTCGATCTCGATCTCGATCTAATTCTCTCTCTCGATCTCGATCTAATTCTCTCTCTCTCGATCTCGATCTAATTCTTTCTCGCTCGATCTCGATCTAATTCTCTCTCTCTCGATCTGGATCTAATTCTCTCTCTCTCGATCTGGATCTAATTCTCTCTCTCTCTCTCGATCTCGATCTAATTCTCTCTCTCTCTCTCGTCTCGATCCTAATTCTCTCTCTCTCTACTCTCTCGATCTCGATCTAATTCTCTCTCTCTCTCTCGATCTCAATCTATTTCTCTCTCTCTCTCTCGATCTCGATCTAATTCTCTCTCTCTCGATCTCGATCTAATTCTCTCTCTCGATCTCGATCTAATTCCTATGTCTCTCGATCTCGATCTAATTCTCTCTCTCTCGATCTCGATCTAATTCTCTCTCTCACTCAATCTAATTCTCTCTCTCTCTCACTCGATCTAATTCTCTCTCTCGATCTGATCTAATTCTCTCTCGATCTCGATCTAATTCTCTCTCCTCGATCTCGATCTAATTCTCTCTCTCTCTCGATCTCGATCTAATTCTCTCGATCTCAATCCCCATTCTCTCTCTCTCGATCTCGATCTAATTCTCTCTCTCTCTCTCTACGAGCTCGATCTAATTCTCTCTCTCTCTATCTCTCGATCTAATTCTCTCTCTCGATCTCGATCTAATTCTCTCTCTCTCGATCTCGATCTAATTCTCTCTCTCAAACTCAATCTAATTCTCTCTCTGCGATCTGGATCTAATTCTCTCTCTCTCGATCTGGATCCCAATTCTCTTCTCTCTCTCGATCTCAATCTAATTCTCTCTCTCTCGATCTCGATCTAATTCTCTCTCTCGATCTCGATCTAATTCTCTCTCTCTAGATCTCAGTCTATCTCGATCTGGAAATTCTCTCTCTCTCGATCTGGATCTAATTCTCTCTCTCTCTCTCGATCTCGATCTAATTCTCTCTCTCTCTCGAGCTCGATCTCGATCTAATTCTCTCTCTCTCTCTCGATCTCTCTCTCTCGATCTCGATCTAATTCTCTCTCTCAACTCGATCTAATTCTCTCTCTCTTCTCTCGATCTCGATCTCGATCTAATTTTCACTCTCGATCTCGACTAATTCTCTCTCTCTGATCCACTTTCTCTCACTCGATCTAATTCCTTTCTCGCTCGATCTAATTTCGTCTAGATCTCTCTCTCTCTCTCATCTCGATCTAATTCTCTCTCTCTCGATCTGGATCTAATTCTCTCTCTCTCTCTCTCTCCTGATCTCGATCTATTCTCTTCTTTCAAGCCTCGAGCTCGATCTAATTCTCTTCTCTCTCGATCTCGATCTAATTTTCTCCTCGATCTAATCTCTCTCTCTCTCTCTCCGATTTAATTCTCTCTCTCGATCTAATTCTTCTTCGAGCTCGAGCCTCATCTAATTTTCTCTTCTCGATCTCTTCTCTCTCTCTCTCTCTATCTCTCTCTCTCTCTCTATCTCTATTCTCTCTCTCTCTATCTCTCTCTGTCTCTCTCTCTCTCGTAGTATCATATCCCCTGAATCTACCTCCTGTCCATCTGTCTGCCTCACAGACAACCTGTTGGCATGTCTCTTCTCTAATTTCTGGTAGAATCTGCTCAACAGCTATTTCTTACTCATTCACAGTGGGCTTTACAGGAAATTACCTTCTATCCGTGTCTTATCCATCTCTCACCAGCCATCATCCCCAGCATCCCTGTCATAATTACCAGAACTGTTCAACATTCTGATTCTACACTTTCCGAGTAGAACTGTGACCATCATTCCAATAACCATTCCAATCCACACACTGTGTCCATGTCCATCATTATTACCAGTGATATGAAATTGATATCAGGAAATACACATTCCATTAATCAAAACCTAGTTTTCAGGTTTTGGGGTTGATGGGGTATCGTCAGGAGTCGTTAGGAGTCGGAAGCAGATGGCCATCAATTTGCAGTTCAGCTGTAATTGCATAGAAGAGATGATTGGCGGTGTAATTGTGTTCTGGTGTGATGGGGCTGAGGAGAAAGCTGTTATCATCTAAGGGAGATGGAGAATGGAATTGTGTGTGTGTGTGTGCGTGTGTGTGTGTGCGTGTGTGCGATGGCAGCAGTTTACTGTGAAATTAATTGTCAGCCATTTTGAGGAATATAAAGTGAGAGGGATTAAACATGATGGTATGGTGTTGATCTGAAGAGAGGGATTAAATGTGATGGTATGGTGTTGGATCTCGAAGAGAGGGATTAAACATGATGGTTTGGTGTTGGATCTGAAGAGAGGGGATTAAATGATGGTATGGTGTTGATCTGAAGAGAGGGATCTAAATGTGATGGTGCTATGGGTGTTGATCTGAAGAGAGGGATTAAATGTGATGGTATGGTGATCTGAAGAGGGATTAAACTGATGGTAGTGTTGATCTGAAAGAGGGATTAAATGTGATTATGAGTGTTGATCTGAAGATGGCAGAGGGATTAAATGTGATGGTATGGTGTTGATCTGAGGAGATCTTGATGGTAGTGTTGATCTGAAGAGGATTAAATGTGATGGTATGGTGTTGATCTGAGGAAACAGTGGGGTTGATCTGATTAGGAGACAGAAGGACAAATGGAACATTGATGGGGATTAAGCATGATAGTATGATGTTGATCTGAGAAGGAAAATGGAACTGAGAAGGGACATTAGAGATCTGAGAAGGACAAATGGAACAGTGTGGATTAATGTAGAGATCTGAAGGAAAACGGAACAGTGGGAAGACATTAGAGACAGTGTTGATCTGAGGATTAAATGGAACATGATGATCTGAAGAGGATTATTAGAGACTGAGAAGGACAAATGGAATCTGAAGGGATTAAACATTAGGTATGATCAGAAGGACAAATGGAACAGTGGGGATCTGAAGAGACAGAAGGACAATGGAACAGTGGGGACATGAATTTAGTATTGATCTGAGAAACAAAATGATAACGAGTGTTGATCTGAAAAGAGGGATTAAATGTGATAGTATGGTATTGATGAAGGAACAGTGCATGGATATATAGAGATCTGAAGATCAACGAACAAATAGTATAGTATTGAATCTGAGAGAAGGGACGACAGACGAACAATGGAAAAACAGTGGGATTATCATTAGAACAGAAGGACAATGGAACAATGGGGACCAGGTTAGAGACAGAATGAGACAATGGAACAGTAGGACATTAGAGACAGAAGGACAATGGAAACAGTGGGGACATTAGAGACAGAAGGACAACGGAAACAGTGGGGACATTAGAGACAGAAGGACAATGGAACAGTAGAGGACATTAGAGACAGAAGGACAATGGAACAGTGGGGACATTAGAGACAGAAGGACAATGGAACAATTAAGGGACATTAGAGACAGAAGGACAATGGAACAGTGGGTTTCAGTAGAGACAGAAGGACAATGGAACAGTGGGGACATTAGAACAGAAGGACAATGGAACAGTGAGATATTAGAGACAGAAGGACAATGGAACAGTGGGGGGACATTAGAGACAGAGAAGGACAATGGAACAGTGGGGACGTAGAGACAGGACAATGGAACAGTGGGGACATTAGAGACAGAAGGACAATGGAACAGTGCGGACATTAGAAACAGAAGGACAATGGAACAGTGCGGACATTAAGAGACAAGGACAATGGAACAGTAGTAGAGACAGAAGGACAATGGAACAGTGGGGACATTAGAATAGAAGGACAATGGAACAGTGGGGACATTAGAACAATGGAGATTGGACAATAGAAGACAGAAGGACAATGAACAGTGGGGACGTTAGGAATGAGACAATGGAACAGTGGGACAATGGAACAGTGGGGACATTAGAGACAGAGGACAATGGAACAGTGGGGACATTAGAGACAGAGGACAATGGAACAGTGGGGACATTAGAGACAGAAGGACAATGGAACAGTGGGGACATTAGAGACAGAAGAACAATGGAACAGTGGGGACATTAGAGACAGAAGGACAATGGAACAGTGGGGGGACATTAGAGACAGAAGGACAATGGAACAGTGGGGACATTAGAGACAGAAGGACAATGGAGACAGTGGGGACATTAGAGACAGAAGGACAATGGAACAGTGGGGACATTAGAGACAGAAGGACAATGGAACGAGTGGGACATTAGAGACAGAAGGACAATGGAACAGTGGGGACATTAGAGACAGAAGGACAATGGAACGAGTGGGGACATTAGAGACAGAAGGACAATGGAACAGTGGGGACATTAGAGACAGAAGGACAATGGAACAGTGGGGACATAGAGACAGAAGGACAATGGAACAGTGGGGACATTAGAGACAGAAGGACAATGGAACAGTGGGGACATTAGAACAGTAGGACAATGGAACAGTGGGGACATTAGAGACAGAAGGACAATGGAACAGTGAGGGGGACATTAGAGACAGAAGGACAATGGAGCAGTGAGACATTAGAGACAGAAGGACAATGGGACAGTGGGGACATTAGACACAGAGGACAATGGAACAGTGGGGACATTAGAGACAGAAGGACAATGGGAACAGTCGCATTAGAACAGAAGGACAATGGAACAGTGGGGACATTAGAGACAGAAGGACAATGGAACAGTGGGGACGTAGAACCAAGGACAATGGAACAGTGGGGACATTAGAGACAGAAGGACAATGGAACGAGTGGGGACGTAGAACAGAGAAGGACAATGGAACAGTGGGGACATTAGAACAGTAGGACAATGGAACAGTGGGGACATTAGAGACAGAAGGACAATGGAACAGTGGGGACATTAGAGACAGAAGGACAATGGAACAGTGGGGACATTAGAGACAGAAGGACAATGGAACAGTGGGGACATTAGAGACAGAAGGACAATGGAACAGTGGGGACATTAGAGACAGAAGGACAATGGAACAGTGGGGACATTAGAGACAGAAGGACAATGGAACAGTGGGGACATTAGAGACAGAAGGACAATGGAACAGTGGGGACATTAGAGACAGAAGGACAATGGAACAGTGGGGACATTAGAGACAGAAGGACAATGGAACAGTGGGGACATTAGAGACAGAAGGACAATGGAACAGTGGGGACATTAGAGACAGAAGGACAATGGAACAGTGGGGACATTAGAGACAGAAGGACAATGGAACAGTGGGGACATTAGAGACAGAAGGACAATGGAACAGTGGGGACATTAGAGACAGAAGGACAATGGAACAGTGGGGACATTAGAGACAGAAGGA
>NC_068436.1:19710199-19735199 GCF_023373465.1 Oncorhynchus keta
CATGCTATGCCCCTAGCTCAGGAAGGAAAATTGTGTCCTTAAGAAAAACACCATGGGACCACTCATTTTTCCACATTCAGGAAGGAGTCTCATTCTCTTTCAACAGAGATGAAACCATGGGACCAAAGCTGTGTTAACTGCCAGGAAGATTTAAGCGTTCTGCCTCCTGGTGTGATAAACAGTCTGGGACCAAGTCACTGTGATTCAAGTTAACCGCTCAGGAAGGAGGCATTCTGAAATCTTTAATTTCAACACCATGGGACCACGCAGTTGTTCATAATTCATACAGGAATAACAGTATCTTATAGTAGCCAGATAACACCATGGGACCACGCAGCCTGAGACATCCCAA
This sequence comes from Oncorhynchus keta, assembly GCF_023373465.1. Lineage (NCBI taxonomy): Eukaryota > Metazoa > Chordata > Actinopteri > Salmoniformes > Salmonidae > Oncorhynchus > Oncorhynchus keta. The sequence continues at coordinate 19,710,552 of NC_068436.1, forward strand.
ATGCTAACAGGAATATACAGTCTGTCTGGGAAGATGAACACCATGGGTTGGAGTCATTAACGTTACTTGTTTTTCAACCACTCCACAATTTCTTGTTAACAAGATTATAGTTTTGGCAAGTCATACCGCTCAGGAAGGAGATACGTTCTTTTTCCAGAGATGATTGTTTGGTGCGAAAAGTGCAAATCAATCCAACAGCAATGGACCTTGTGAAGATGATGGAGGAAACAGGAACAAAATAATCTCTATCAACATAACCTGAAAGGCCGCTCAGCAAGGAAGAAGCCACTGCTCCAAAACCGCCATAAAAAAGCCAGACTACGGTTTGCAACTGCACATGGGGAGAAAGATCAAACTTTTTGGAGAAATGTCCTCTGGTCTGATGAAACAAAAATAGAACTCTTAGGGCATAATGACCATCATTATGTTTGGAGGAAAAAGGGGGAGCCTTGCAAGTCGAAGAACTCCATCGTAATCCGTGAAGCACGGGGGTGGCAGCATCATGTTGTGGGGGTGCATTGCTGCAGGAGGGACTGGTGCACTTCACAAATAGAATAGGTGCACTTCGATACCGATATCACAGCCATCTGAGGTTGGGCGTCCCATTGGGCGGTGCACAATTGGCCCAGCGTCGTCCAGTTTAGCGATTGGCTGGGGATGGCTGTCATGGTAACATAAGCATTTGTTCTTAACTGACTTTCCTAGTTAAATAAAGGTTAAATAGTATTAATAAATACAATATTGCATAACATCAGCTGTGCTAGTTGGCTTGATTCAGTTATAATAATGACAGGTTGTGTTCCAAATGGCACCCTTTTCCCTGCATAGCGCACTACTCTGGACCAGAGCCCTATTCCATTCACTGGTGCACTTCACAAAATAGATGGCTTCATGAGAAAGGAAAATTGCGTGGATATATTGAAGCAACATCTTAAGACATCATTCAGGAAGTTAAAGCTTGGTCGCAAATGGGTCTTCCAAATAGACAATGACCCCAAGCTTACTGCCAAAGTTGTGGCAAATTGGCTTAAGGACAACAAAGTCAAGGTATTGGAGTGGCCATCACAAAGCCCTGACCTCAATCCTACAGAAAATGTGTGGGTAGAACTGAAAAAGTGTGTGCGAACAAGGAGGCTTACAAACCTGACTCAGTTACACCAGCTCTGTCAGGAGGAATGGGCCAAAATTCACCTAACTTCTTGTGGGAAGTTTGTGGAAGGCTACCTGAAACGTTTGACCCAGGTTAAGCAATTTAAAGACAATGCTACCAAATACTAATTGAGTGTATGTAAACTTCTGACCCACTGGGAATGTGATGAAAGAAATTAAAGCTGAAATAATTCATTCTCTCTGCTATTAAGCTGACATATCACATTCTTAAAATAAAGTGGTGATCCTAACTGACCAAAGACAGGGAATTTTACTAGGATTAAATGTCAGGAAGTGTAAAAAACTGTGTTTAAATATAGTTGGCTGAGTTGCATATTGTAAATATATATGTTTATATATATATATATATATACCTAGATACATATATAAATACATATATCTAAATATACCTAGATAAATAAATATATATATATATATATAAATATATAAATGTTTACAACACCAGCCAAAAACAGGAGAACAGCATGGTGTCTCTGCCACATCCAGCTGGCTCTGCTTTCTGAGCTAATTAGCCCATCGTGTTCTGAGGCTAAGGAGCTGATTGTCAATCATAAACACACACACCCGCCAAATGTGTGTGTGTGTGATTCCCCCTGCTGCCATTGAGTCCAGGGCTAGTTCACAGTGTCGTCATTAGGTACAGTACAGCCTAATTCTATTTGGGCTCCCGAGTGGCGCTGCGGTCTAAGGCACTGTATCTCAGTGCTACAGTCCTTGGTTCGCACTACTTTATCACAGCCATCTGAGCCCATTATTCCTGGCATCGTCCAGTTTAGCACTGGGGACTTTGGACCAGATTTGTTCCCTATTCCTAGTTAAATAAAGGTTAAATAGTATTAATAAATACAATATTGCATAACATCAGCTGTGCTAGTTGGCTTGATTCAGTTATAATAATGGCAGGTTGTGTTCCAAATGGCACCCTTTTCCCTGCATAGTGCACTACTTTGGACCAGAGCCCTATTCCATTCATAGTGCACTACTTTGGACCAGAGCCCTATTCCCTGCATAGTGCACTACTTTAGACCAGAGCCCTATTTCCTGCATAGTGCACTACTTTGGCCCAGAGCCCTATTCCCTGCATAGTGCACTACTTTAGACCAGAGCCCTATTCCCTGCATAGTGCACTACTTTGGACCAGAGCCTATTCAGATCCTGGAGGTACAGGGTAGAGGCAGGTACAGGGTAGTACAGGGCACTACTTTAGACCAGAGCCCTATTCAACCCTGATTAGAGGCCCATAAACTACTTTAGAGGCCCAGAGCCGATACGATTAATCTGCCAATTCTTTTTATTTTTAATTTGTAATAATGAGCCAATTCCCTGCATTTATAGTAACATCAATAAAATCTTTGAAACATGTCCAGATGCAAAAACAAAGTGTTGGAGAAGAAAGTTAAAGTGCAATATGTTCCATGTAAAATATGTGATTATGATTGATTGTGTTTTATGAGATAAAGATCCAGATCCTGGGTACTGCAGAGGTACAGGGAATGCAAGAGGTACAGGGTAGAGGTACAAGGGTAGAGGTGACAGGTGAAAATCTGTCGTTCTGAACAAGGCAGCTAACCCACCGTTCCTAGGCCGTCACTGAAAATAACAATGTGTTCTTAACTGACTAGCCTAGTTAAATAAATATTAAATAAAGGTGTATAAAAAAATAATTAAAAAAAATATTGGCAAATCGGAAGCCCAAAAATACAGATTTCCGATTGTACCGAAAACTTGAAATTGGCCCTGATTAATCGTCCATTCGATTAATCGGTCGACCACTAGTACAGGGTACACCCAATAACAAACCAGGACATCCATTCCTTAGGTATCAATACAGTTTTGTTTTCAGGTACTAAAATTTGTTAATAGAATCAATTACAACAATACTGAATGAACATTTATCTGACCACTTAATAAGCCAATAGGGTTAGTGCACTTATTTTGACCAGAGCCAAGAGGGTTAGTGCACTTATTTTAACCAGAGCCAATAGGGTTAGTGCACTTATTTTGACCAGAGCCAATAGGGTTAGTGCACTTATTTTGACCAGAGCCAATAGGGTTAGTGCACTTATTTTGACCAGAGCCAATAGGGTTAGTGCACTTATTTTGACCAGAGCCAAGAGGGTTAGTGCACTTATTTTAACCAGAGCCAATAGGGTTAGTGCACTTAATTTGACCAGAGCCAATAGGGTTAGTGCACTTATTTTGACCAGAGCCAATAGGGTTAGTGCACTTATTTTAACCAGAGCCAATAGGGTTAGTGCACTTAATTTGACCAGAGCCAATAGGGGTAGTGCACTTATTTAGACCAGAGCCAATAGGGTAGTGCACTTATTTTGACCAGAGCCAACAGGGTTAGTGCACTATGAAGGGAAGCATTTGGGACACAGATTATGTCAAAGTCGATTCAGTCCGCTATTAGTAGAACATCGCCCAGGGTCGCGTCCCAAATATTGCGCCTCACCCTATTCCCTTATTCCCTATGGGGCTCTGGTCAAACGTAGTGAACTATATAGGGAGTAGGGTGCCATACGGTTGACAAGACACAGAGTGGATGATATATGTAATTCAGAGCAGGGATAATGCTACAACTGAAGACCGATCATGTTTCATTCCCTCTACCTGCTTACTTACTTACTCCACACCAAGAAGCAAATGGACTTTGAAAACTTAAAGTGGTTGATAATGTGAATCATGAATCCTGTTCTGGCTAACCATGTATTGCTGGAATCACCCAATCGGCATGCACACTGGTTACTTACTCGGTGTGAATTTCATTCACAGCATGTTACAATGTTACATTTAGCATTCTAGAGCATGTCGGAGGGCTGATAATGTGGTGTCCGTCTGTGTGTGTGTGTGTGTGTGTGTGTGTGTGTGTGTGTGTGTGTGTGTGTGTGTGTGTGTGTGTGTGTGTGTGTGTGTGTGTGTGTGTGTGTGTGTGTTTGTGTGGGTGTGTGTGTGTGTGTGTGTGTGTGTGTGGTTGTGTGTGTGTTTGTGTGTGTGTGTGTTTGTTTGTGTAGGCGTGTGTGTGTGTGTGTGTGTGTGTGTGTGTGTGTGTGTGTGTGTGTGTGTGTGTGTGTGTGTGTGTGTGTGTGTGTGTGTGTGTGTGTGTTTGTGTGTGTGTGTGTGTTTGTGTGCGTAGCACATGTCACAGTGGGTGCTGTAATTGAACCGTGGATATTGCCCGCTGTGTATCGCTCCCGCTGACAGAATTTCATATTCTCTCCTCCAGCTCCACGCCCCACACCAAGACGCGAATGGACTTTGAAAAGGAAAAGTGGTTGCAAATGTGAATCATGAATCCAATCCTGGCTAACCATGGATTGGTGGAATCACTCAATCAGCATGTATGCATGGGTCGTAGGCACACACACACACACACACACACACACACACACACACACACACACACACACACACACACACACACACACACACACACACACACACACACACACACACACACACACACACACACACACACACACACACACACACACACACACACATGCAAGCACGCTCACACATATGCACATGCATGCACACACACACACACACACACACACACACACGCATCTCTAAAATATATACAGGCCCCCTCTCACGTTTGTAAATCTGCCTTTTTCTTTTTTTTAGAGAACAACTTTAAAGCACAAAAAGCAACAAACACCTGAAACATCGAACACTGGTGACCTTCTATCCATCACCATCATTCTATCATCACCACCCTTCTATTCATCACCATCCTTCTATCCATCACCATCCTTCTATCCATCACCATCCTTCTATCCATCACCATCCTTCTATCCATCACCATCCTTCTATCCATCACCATCCTTCTATCCATCACCACCCTTCTATCCATCACCATCCATCTCTTACCATCCTTCTATTCCATCACCATCCTTCTATCCATCACCATCCTTCTATCCATTACCATCCTTCTATTCATCACCATCCTTCATCATCACCATCCTTCTATTCATCACCATCCTTCTATCCATCACCATCCTTCTATCCATCACCATCCTTCTATCCATCACCATCCTTCTATCCATCACCATCCTTCTATCCATCACCATCCTTCTATCATCACCATCCTTCTATCATCACCATCCTTCTATCATCACCATCCTTCTATCCATCACCATCCTTCTATCCATCACCATCCTTCTATCATATCCATCACCATCCTTCTATCCATCACCATCCTTCTCCATCCATCACCATCCTTCTATCCATCACCATCCTTCTATCCATCATCCTTCTATCATCACCATCCTTCTATCCATCACCATCCCTATCTATCCTTCCATCACCATCCTTCTATCATCACCATCCCTCCATCATCCTTCTATCCATATCATCACCATCCTTCTATCCATCACCATCCTTCTCCATCACCATCACCATCACCATCCTTCTATCCATCACCATCCTTCTATCCATCACCATCCTTCTATCCATCACCATCCTTCTATCCATCACCATCCTTCTATCTATCCATCACCATCCTTCTATCCATCACCATCCTCACCATCTATCCATCACCATCTATCCATCACCATCCTTCTATCCATCACCATCCTTCTATCCATCACCATCCTTCTATCCATCACCATCCTTCTATCCATCATCCTTCTATCCATCCATCTATCCATCACCATCTCTCCATCACCATCCTTCTATCCATCACCATCCTTCTATCCATCACCATCCTTCTATCCATCACCATCCTTCTATCCATCACCATCCTTCTATCCATCACCATCCTTCTATCCATCACCATCCTTCTATCCATCACCATCCTTCTATCCATCACCATCCTTCTCTCCATCACCATCCTTCTATCCATCACCATCCTTCTATCCATCACCATCCTTCTATCCATCACCATCCTTCTATCCATCACCATCCTTCTATCCATCACCATCCTTCTATCATCACCATCCATCCATCACCACCCTTCTATCCATCACCATCCTTCTATCCATCACCATCCTTCTATCCATCACCATCCTTCTATCCATCACCATCCTTCTATCCATCACCATCCATCTCTCCATCACCATCCTTCTATCCCTCACCATCCTTCTATCCATCACCATCCTTCTATCCATCACCATCCTTCTATCCATCACCATCCTTCTATCCATCACCATCCTTCTATCCATCACCATCCTTCTATCCATCACTATCCTTCTATCCATCACCATCCATCTCTCCATCACCATCCTTCTATCCCTCACCATCCTTCTATCCATCACCATCCTTCTATCCATCACCATCCTTATATCCATCACCATCCTTCTATCCATCACCATCCTTCTATCATCACCATCCTTCCATCCATCACCATCCTTCTATCCATCACCATCCTTCTATCCATCACCATCCTTCTATCCATCACCATTCTTCTATCCATCACCATCCTTCTATCCATCACCATCCTTCTATCCATCACCATCCTTCTATCCATCACTATCCTTCTATCCATCACCATCCATCTCTCCATCACCATCCTTCTATCCCTCACCATCCTTCTATCCATCACCATCCTTCTATCCATCACCATCCTTATATCCATCACCATCCTTCTATCCATCACCATCCTTCTATTCATCACCACCCTTCTATCCATCACCATCCTTCTATCCATCACCATCCTTCTATCCATCACCATTCTTCTATCCATCACCATCCTTCTATATCCCACCATCCTTCTATCCATCACCATCCTCCTATCCATCACTATCCTTCTATCCATCACCATCCTTCTATCATTCACCATCCTTCTATCCATCACTATCCTTCTATCCATCACCATCCAACTCTCCATCACCATCCTTCTATCCCTCACCATCCTTCTATCCATCACCATCCTTCTATCCATCACCATCCTTCTATCCATCACCATCCTTCTATCCATCACCATCCTTCTATCCATCACTATCCTTCTATCCATCACCATCCATCTCTCCATCACCATCCTTCTATCCATCACCATCCTTCTATCCATCACCATCCTTCTATCCATCACCATCCTTCTATCCATCACCATCCTTCTATCCATCACCATCCTTCTATCCATCACCACCCTTCTATCCATCACCACCCTTCTATCCATCACCATTCTTCTATCCATCACCATCCTTCTATCCATCACCATCCTTCTATCCATCACCATCCTTCTATCCATCACCATCCTTCTATCCATCACCATCCTTCTATCCATCACCATCCTTCTATCCATCACCATCCTTCTATCCATCACCATCCTTCTATCCATCACCATCCTTCTATTCATCACCATCCTTCTATCCATCACCATCCTTCTATCATCACCATCCTTCTATCCATCACCATCCTTCTATCCATCACCATCCATCTATCCATCCCCATCCTTCTATCCATCACCATCCTTCTATCCATCACCATCCTTCTATCATCACCATCCTTCTATCCATCACCATCCTTCTATCCATCACCATCCTTCTACCCCTTACCATCCTTCTATCCATCACCATCCTTCTATCCATCACCATCCTTCTATCCATCACCATCCTTCTATCCATCACCATCCTTCTATCCATCACTATCCTTCTATCCATCACCATCCATCTCTCCATCACCATCCTTCTATCCCTCACCATCCTTCTATCCATCACCATCCTTCTATCCATCACCATCCTTCTATCCATCACCATCCTTCTATCCATCACCATCCTTCTATCCATCACTATCCTTCTATCCATCACCATCCATCTCTCCATCACCATCCTTCTATCCATCACCATCCTTCTATCCATCACCATCCTTCTATCCATCACCATCTATCCATCACCATCCTTCTATCCATCACCATCCTTCTATCCATCACCATCCTTCTATCCATCACCATCCTTCTATCCATCACCATCCTTCTATCCATCACTATCCTTCTATCCATCACCATCCATCTCTCCATCACCATCCTTCTATCCCTCACCATCCTTCTATCCATCACCATCCTTCTATCCATCACCATCCTTCTTATATCCATCACCATCCTTCTATCCATCACCATCCTTCTATCATCACCATCCTTCCATCCATCACCATCCTTCTATCCATCACCATCCTTCTATCCATCACCATCCTTCTATCCATCACCATTCTTCTATCCATCACCATCCTTCTATCCATCACCATCCTTCTATCCATCACTATCCTTCTATCCATCACCATCCATCTCTCCATCACCATCCTTCTATCCCTCACCATCCTTCTATCCATCACCATCCTTCTATCCATCACCATCCTTATATCCATCACCATCCTTCTATCCATCACCATCCTTCTATTCATCACCACCCTTCTATCCATCACCATCCTTCTATCCATCACCATCCTTCTATCCATCACCATTCTTCTATCCATCACCATCCTTCTATCTACCACCATCCTTCTATCCATCACCATCCTCCTATCCATCACTATCCTTCTATCCATCACCATCCTTCTATCATTCACCATCCTTCTATCCATCACTATCCTTCTATCCATCACCATCCAACTCTCCATCACCATCCTTCTATCCCTCACCATCCTTCTATCCATCACCATCCTTCTATCCATCACCATCCTTCTATCCATCACCATCCTTCTATCCATCACCATCCTTCTATCCATCACTATCCTTCTATCCATCACCATCCATCTCTCCATCACCATCCTTCTATCCCTCACCATCCTTCTATCCATCACCATACTTCTATCCATCACCATCCTTCTATCCATCACCATCCTTCTATCCATCACCATCCTTCTATCATCACCATCCTTCTATCCATCACCACCCTTCTATCCATCACCATCCTTGTATCCATCACCATCCTTCTATCCATCACCATTCTTCTATCCATCACCATCCTTCTATCTATCACCATCCTTCTATCCATCACCATCCTTCTATCCATCACCATCCTTCTATCCATCACTATCCTTCTATCCATCACCATCCTTCTATCATTTACCATCCTTCTATCCATCACCATCCTTCTATCCATCACCATCCTTCTATCCATCACCATCCTTCTATCCATCACCACCCTTCTATCCATCACCATCCTTCTATCCATCACCACCCTTCTATCCATCAACATCCTTCTATCCATCACCATCCTTCTATCCATCACCATTATTCTATCCATCACCATCCTTCTATCCATCACCATCCTTCTATCCATCACCATCCTTCTATCATCACCATCCTTCTATCCATCACCACCCTTCTATCCATCACCATCCTTCTATCCATCACCATCCTTCTATCCATCACCATCCTTCTATCCATCACCATCCTTCTATCATCACCATCCTTCTATCCATCACCACCCTTCTATCCATCACATCCTTCTATCCATCACCATCCTTCTATCATCACCATCCTTCTATCCATCACCATTCTTCTATCATCACCATCCTTCTATCCATCACCATCCTTCTATCCATCACCATCCTTCTATCCATCACCACCCTTCTATCCATCACCATCCTTCTATCCATCACCACCCTTCTATCCATCAACATCCTTCTATCCATCACCATCCTTCTATCCATCACCATTATTCTATCCATCACCATCCTTCTATCCATCACCATCCTTCTATCCATCACCATCCTTCTATCATCACCATCCTTCTATCCATCACCACCCTTCTATCCATCACCATCCTTCTATCCATCACCATCCTTCTATCCATCACCATCCTTCTATCCATCACCATCCTTCTATCATCACCATCCTTCTATCATCACCATCCTTCTATCCATCACCACCCTTCTATCCATCACATCCTTCTATCCATCACCATCCTTCTATCATCACCATCCTTCTATCCATCACCATTCTTCTATCCATCACCATCCTTCTATCCATCACCATCCTTCTATCCATCACCATCCTTCTATCCATCACCATCCTTCTATCCATCCCCATTCTTCTATCCATCACCACCCTTCTATCCATCAACATCCTTCTATCCATCACCATCCTTCTATCCCTCACGATCCTTCTATCCATCACCATTCTTCTATCCATCACCATCTTTCTATCCATCACCGTCATTCTATCCATCACCATCCTTCTATCATCACCATCCTTCTATCCCGCACCACCCTTCTATCCATCACCATCCTTCTATCCATCACCATCCTTCTATCCATCACCATCCTTCTATTCATCACCATCCTTCTATCCATCACCATCCTTCTATCCATCACCATCCTTCTATCCATCACCATCTATCCATCACCATCCTTCTATCCATCACCATCCTTCTATCCATCACCATCTATCCATCACCATCCTTCTATCCATCACCATCATTCTATCCATCCCCATTCTTCTATCCATCACCATCCTTCTATCCATCACCATCATTCTATCCATCCCCATTCTTCTATCCATCACCATCCTTCTATCCATCACCATCATTCTATCCATCCCATTCTTCCATCTCTCCATCACCATCCTTCTATCCATCACCATCCTTCTATCATCACCATCCTTCTATCCACCACCATCCTTCTATCCATCACCATTCTTCCATCTCTCCATCACCATCCTTCTATCATCACCATCCTTCTATCATCGCCATCCTTCTATCATCACCACCCTTCTATCGATCACCATACTTCCATCTCTCCATCACCATCCTTTTATCCATCACCTTCCTTCTATCATCACCATCCTTCTATCATCACCATTCTTCTATCATCACCAGCCTTCTATCATCACCATCCTTCTATCCATCACCATTCTTCTATCATCACTGTCCTTTTATCATCACCATCCTTCTATCATCACCATTCTTCTATCTCTCCATCACCGTCCTTCTATCCATCCCCATTCTTCCATCTCTCCATCACCATCCTTCTATCCATCCCCAATCTTCCATCTCTCCATCACCATCCTTCTATCCATCCCCATTCTTCCATCCCTCCATCACCATCCTTCTATCCATCCCCATCCTTCTATCCATCCCCATTCTTCTATCATCACCATTCTTCCATCTCTCCATCACCATCCTTCTATACATCCCCATCCTTCTATCCATCCCCATCCTTCTATCCATCCCCATTCTTCTATCATCACCATTCTTCCATCTCTCCATCACCATCCTTCTATCCATCCCCATCCTTCTATCCATCCCCATTCTTCTATCATCACCATTCTTCCATCTCTCCATCACCATCCTTCTATCATCCCCATCCTTCTCTCCATCACTATCCCTCCATCCCTCGACAACTATCCCCATCCACAACCTCTCATTCCTCCATCACTATCCCTCCATCCCCATCCCACCATCCCTCCCTCCACCATCTCTCCATCCCGCCATCCCCCATCCCTAAATCCACCATCCCTCCATCCATCATCTCTCCATCTCTCCATTCTTCCATCTCACCATCCCTCTGTCAATATCCCCATCCAGCATATCTCATCACTCATCTCTCCATCCTTCCATCCCCATCCCTACATCCCTACATCCCTTCATCCCACCATCCCACCATCCCTCCATCGACCATCTCTCCATCCCTCCATCCCACCATCCCTCCATCGACCATCTCTCCATCCCTCCATCCCACCATCCCTCCATCGACCATCTCTCCATCCCTCCATCCCACCATCCCTTCATCGACCATCTCTCCATCCCTCCATCCACCATCCTTTCATCCAATCATCCCTCCATCCATCCATCCATCCATCCCATCATCCCTCCATCCATCCCAACATCCCTCCATCCATCCATCCCAACATCCCTCCATCCATCCATCCCATCATCCCTCCATCCATCCATCCCAATCATCCCTCCATCCATCCATCCCATCATCCCTCCATCCATCCATCCATCCCAACATCCCTCCATCCATCATCCCTCCATCCATCCATCCCATCATCCCTCCATCCATCCCAACATCCCTCCATCCATCCATCCATCCCATCATCCTTCCATCCCTCCATCCCTCCCTCCATCCATCCCATCATCCCTCCATCCCTCCATCCACCATCCTTCCATCCCTCCACCCATCATCCCTCCATCCCACCATCCCCACAACCACTATCTGCATTGGATACTACATTTATCCTCCTTTCTCTCTCCCCCTATCACTCACTCCTCCTCCCTCACTCCTTCAACACACTGCTTTTGAATTCAATTTGTCTCTAAATGGCATTTCTTCGTTTCAGGAATTAGTTGTCACCCTGCCTGTCCCCCTAGTATTCAAAAGAGAGGCAGAATAACTTACATTCTACTCTTGTTCCCCTGGTTCGACCTAGTTTTTTTCTCTCTCTCTCTCTCTCTCTCTCTCTCTCTCTCTCTCTCTCTCTCTCTCTCTCTCTCTCTCTCTCTCTCTCTCTTTCCTTCCTCTCACTCTCTCTTTCATTATTTCTTAATCTCTCATCCTGTGCCTCTCCCTTTCTCCATCTCTCTTCCCCTCTCCATCCTTCCCTCTCCCTCTACCCCAGAAATCCCTCTTCCCCTCTCTCTCTCCCATCCTCTTCTCCTACCCTACCTATCAGTGACATTCAATCAAATGGACCACATTAGAAGTGGGACACACAGCAGACAATGCATTCTAAGATTACCTGTACTGTGTATCCTCTCAGACAGACCTGCCAGATCAGTAGCCTGCACAGGCCCATCAAATACCATTTGTATCACCTCATCTCATATAGGGCCCAGATGAAGGAGATGGAGAGAGAGAATGGGACAGGGAGGGTCGGGAGAGAGAGAAAGGAGAGGAGTAAAAATGGAGAGAGAGGAGAGAGACTGAAGAGAAACAGAGAGAGAGAGAGAGAGATGGGCATCATTAGCATCTATTCAGATTGAAGGCATATAGATATCGAGCATGGGGATTGAAAGAGCTGAGATAGAGAGGGGGTAGGGGGAGAGAGGGGGTAGAGACAGAGAGGGGTAGAGGGGGAGAAGAGGATGGTCGGAGAGAGGGATATGGAGCGAGAGGGAGCGGTAGGGAGAGAGAGAGAGAGATAGAGAGAGAGAGACGGAGAGACAGAGAGGTAGAGAGACAGGTAGCGAGAGAGAGATGGAGTGGCCTCTACACATTTTGCTCACTGGATTGTGGAGACAGTTGTTCATTATTCGGAAGCTCTCTCTCTCTCTCTCTCTCTCTCTCTCTCTCTCTCTCTCTCTCTCTCTCTCTCTCTCTCTCTCTCTCTCTCTCTCTCTCTCTCTCTCTCTCCTCTCCGATCCATATTAGCATTGTGAGCATACTGTGTGTATTAAATCCTCATTGACGGTAATGTGGGTATCATCACAGTGAAATATGACTGTGTGCATGCGTGTGAGTGTGTGAGGGTACGGCCGTATTTGTTTTTCTTATTAGACACAGTTAAGCCTCCTAAGAAGCTACAGAGTGATATACAGATATATAGAGTCAATGGAAAGAACAGGTTGAGGAGAGGAGGAGGAGGAGAGGACAGAGGAGGAGAGGAGGAGAGGCCAGAGGAGGAGAGGACAGAGGAGATGCCAGAGGAGGAGAGGAGGAGGAGAGGACAGAGGAGGAGAGGAGGAGGAGAGGACAGAGGAGGAGAGGAGGAGAGGAGAGGAGGAGAGGCCAGAGGAGGAGAGGACAGAGGAGGAGAGGACAGAGGAGGAGAGGCTCGAGGAGGAGAGGACAGAGGAGGAGAGGAGGAGAGGCCAGAGGAGGAGAGGCCAGAGGAGGAGAGGACAGAGGACAGAGGAGGAGAGGAAAGAGGAGGAGAGGACAGAGGACAGAGGAGGAGAGGAGGAGAGGACAGAGGAGGAGAGGCCAGAGGAGGAGAGGCCAGAGGAGGAGAGGACAGAGGAGGAGAGGAGGAGAGAACAGAGGAGGAGAGGACAGAGGACAGAGGAGGAGAGGAGGAGAGGACAGAGGAGGAGAGGCCAGAGGAGGAGAGGACAGAGGAGGAGAGGAGGAGAGAACAGAGGAGGAGAGGAGGAGAGGCCAGAGGAGGAAAGGACAGAGGAGGAGAGGCCAGAGGAGGAGAGGACAGAGGAGGAGAGGAGGAGAGGACAGAGGACAGAGGCCAGAGGAGGAGAGGACAGAGGAGGAGAGGAGGAGAGAACAGAGGAGGAGAGGACAGAGGAGGAGAGCCCAGAGTTTGTTATGAATGTTCCCCTAGCAAAAGGGACACTTGTTTACGCTACAAATGGGCACTGCTCAAAAGTAATGCACTATATATGGAATAGGGTGCATTTTGGACTGAGTCTTGATTTAGGGGAGAGTCTTCTGTGGTTAAGTGTGTCATGACCGCGAGATTCTGGAAGAGGACATTTTCAAGGACAGAAATGTAATTACACATTTTTTTTTGAAGAGTGCTTTTCATTACACGTAGAAATCACCAAACAAGGAGATTTCGTAATCAGAATGTAATTACATATCTACAATACATCTTCCATGTGTATGTGTGTGTAGAGTGTGTGTGTTATCGCGTGTATGTGTGTGTCTGTACCTGTGGGTGTGTCTCTTCACTGTCCCCACGGTTCCATAAGGTGTATTTTTAATTGTTTTTTAAATCTGATTCTACTGCTTGCATCAGTTACTTGATGTGGAATAGAGTTCCGTGTAGTCATGGCTCTATGTAGTACTGTGCGCCTCCCACAGTCTGTTCTAGACTTGGGGACTGTGAAGAGATCTCTGGTGGTATGTCTTGTTGGGTATGTATGGCTGTCTGAGCTGTATTCTGGTATTTTAAACAGACAGCTCGCTACATTCAGCTTGTCAACACTTCTTGCTATATAATACTGTACTGTACTGTACTGTAATATACTATACAATACTGTACTGTACTACAATATACTATACTATGCTAGACTATACTACAATATACCATAATACACCATACTATACCCTACAATATATCATACTACACCATACTATACCATGAAATACTATACAATACTACACCATACTATACTGTTCTATGCCATACCATGCCATACCATACCATAATATTCCATACCATACCATACCATACTATACTATACTATACTATACTATACTATACTATACTATACTATACTATACCGTACTATACTGTACTATACTGTACTATACCCTACCATACTATACCATACCATACTATACTATACTGTTCTATACCGTACCATACCATACCGTACTATGCTATACCATACCATACTATACTATAATATACTATACCATACTATACTATACTATACTATACTATACTATACTATAATATACTATACCATACCATACTATACTGTTCTATACCGTACCATGCCATACCATACTATGTACTATATAGCATAGTATAGTATGCTATACAATACCATACTATACTATACTATACTATACTATACTATAATATACTATACTATAATATACTATACCATACTATACTATGCCATACCATACCATACCATACCATACCATACCATACTATACAATACTATAATATACTATACTATACTATACTATACTATAATATACTATACTATACCATACCCTACCATACCATACCATACTATACTATAACCTACCTTACCGTACCATACCATACCCTACCATTGTCACGCCCTGGTCGAAATAATGTATGTTTTTCTTCATTTATTTGGTCAGGCCAGGGTGTGACATGGGTTATTGTGGTGCGTTTTTGTCATGGGGCTTTTGTAGGGTTGTCTAGGAAAGTCTACGGTTGCCTGAGGTGGTTCTTAATCAGAGGCAGGTGATTATCGTTGTCTCTGATTGGGAACCATATTTAGGCAGCCATATTCTTTGAGTGTTTGGTGGGTGATTGTTCCTGTCTCTGTGTTAGTTGTCACCAGATAGGCTGTATAGGTTTTCACATTCCATTTGTTGTTTTTGTTTGTTCGTGTTTTCATTATTAAAGATGTATCGAACTAACCAAGCTGCATTTTGGTCCGACTCTCCTTCGACGGAAGAAAGCCGTTACAACCATACTATACCATACTCCTGCTTACTATGTCATACTATGCCGTACTATACTCTACCACACCAGACCATGCCATACTATGCTATACTATAATATACTATACTATGTCGTACTGGTCTGTACTATACTGTGCTATACTGCACTATGCCATATCATGCAATGATATACCATACTATACTCCACTATACCATACGGTACCATACCACACTGTGCCATACTAAACCATACAATACCATACTATATTATACAATAACATGCTATACCATATGGTACCACACCACACTGTGCCATACTAAACCATACAATACCATACTATATTATACAATAACATGCTATACCATATGGTACCACACCACACTGTGCCATACTAAACCATACAATACCATACTATATTATACAATAACATGCTATAACATACTATACAATACAATACTATACCATACTATACAATACAATATTCTACAATACCATACTATACTACACCATACTACCCTATTCAATACTATACAAGGGGATACTATATAATACTATACAATACCATACTATATTATACAATAACATGCTATACCATACCATACCACACTGTACCATACTATACTATACCATGTCACACTATATCATACTATACTTTACTATAACATACCATACTATGCTGTACTATACTATAATATACTTAAGCATATTATAGTACACTATACCACACTAAACTATACAATGCTATATCATAATATACTACACTGTACTATACTGTACTATACTACACTTTACTATACTATACTATAATATGCTGTAACATACTATACCAAAATATACCACACTATGCTATGCCATTTCATACTATATCATACTACACTATACCATACTACAATGTACCATACTACACTATACCATACTACACTATACCAAACTACACTATACCATACTACACTATATCAAAGTACACTATACCATACTACACTATATCAAACTACACTATAACATACTACACTATATCAAACTACACTATACCATACTACACTATACCATACTACACCATACCATACTACAATGTACCATACTACACTATACCATACTACACTAGACCATACTACAATGTACCATACTACACTACACTATACCATACTACACTATACCATACTACACTATACCATACTACACTATACCATACTGCACTATAAAATACTACACTACACTATACCATACATACTACACTATACCACACTACAATGTACCATACTACACTATATCAAACTACACTATACCATACTACACTATATCAAACTACACTATACCTTACTGTGCTATACCATACTACACTATACCATACTACACTATATCAAACTACACTATACCATACTAAACTATACCATACTACACTATACCATACTACACTATACCATACTACACTATATCAAACTATACTATACCATACTGTGATATACCATACTACACTATGCCATACTACACTGTAAAATACTACACTATACCATACTACACTACACTATACCATACTACACTATAGCATACTACACTATACCATACTACACTATACCATACTACACTATAGCATACTGTAATGTACCATACTACACTATACCATACTACACTATAGCATACTACACTATACCATACTACACTATACTATACTACACGGTGCCATACTACACTATAGCATACTACAATGTACCATACTACACTATACCATACTACACTATACCATACTACAATGTACCATACTACAATGTACCATACTACACTATATCAAACTACACTATACCATATTACACTATATCAAACTACACTATACCATACTGTGCTATACCATACTACACTATGCCATACTACACTGTAAAATACTACACTATACCATACTACACTATAGCATACTACACTATACCATACTACACTATACCATACTACACTATAGCATACTGTAATGTACCATACTACACTATACTATACTACACTATACCATACTACACTATAGCATACTACACTATACCATACTACACTATAAAATACTACACTGTACCATACTACACTATACCATACTACACTCTACCATACTATACTCTACCATGGAGTACTATATGTTTCTATTAAATAAAATACTATTCTGTACTTCACTTCAGGAATTAGATGCCACCCTGCCTGTCCCCCTAGTATTTTGAAAGAGAGGGAGAATAAGTGACATTCTACTCTTGTTCCCCTGGTTCGACCTAGTTTCTCTCCCTCTCTCTCTCTATCTCTCTCTCTCTCTCTCTCTCTCTCTCTCTCTCTCTCTCTCTCTCTCTCTCTCTCTCTCTCTCTCTCTCTCTCTCTCTCTCTCTCTCTCTCTCTCTCTCTCTCTCTCTCTCTCTCTCTCCATCTACTGTATTTCCCTCTCTCTATCCCCTTCTCTCTGTATCTCCCTCTATACTTCCTCTCACTCTCATACTATTTCTTAATCTCTCATCCTGTACCTCTCCCTTTCTCCCTCTCTCTTCCCCTCTCCATCCTTCCCTCTCCCTCTACCCCTGAAATCCCTCTCCCCCCTCTCTCCCATCCTCTTCTCCTACCCTACCTATCAGTGACATTCAATCAAATGGACCACATTAGAAGTGGGACACACAGCAGACAATGTCTTCTATGATTACCTGTACTGTGTATCCTCTCAGACAGACCTGCCAGATCAGTAGCCTGCACAGGCCCATCAAATACCATTTGTATCACCTCATCTCATATAGGGCCCAGATGAAGGAGATGGAGAGAGAGAATGGGACAGGGAGGGTCGGGAGAGAGAGAAAAGAGAGGAGTAAAAAGGGAGGTAGAGGCGAGAGACAGAAGATAAACAGAGAGAGAGAGAGACAGAGCGAGAGAGAGAGAGAGAAGACAGAGAGAAGAGAGAGAGAGAGAAGACGGAGAGAGAGAGAGAGAGAGAGAGAGAGAGAGAGAGAGAGAGAGAGAGAGAGAGAGAGAGACGTACCATACTATCCTATAACATACTACACTTGGACATACCAACCTATACCATGTTATATTATACTATTCTACACTAGACATTATATATTATACCTTCCGTTAAAAGACACAGACTAAATTTATTTTAACACGTACAGTAAGCTAATACCATTTTTTTTACCAGTCTCTCTGTATATCACCCATATGCTGCACTACAACATACTATACAACACCATTCTATAATATACTATACTATGCTATACAATACAATTCCCTCTCTCTCTCTTTCCCTCTTTCACTATACCATGCCATGCTGCACAACACTATACCATGCTATACCATAAGAAACTATAGCATTCTTCACTATACTATGGTGTGCCATACAAAACTGCGCTATTCTATGCTATACCATACTTTACCATGCTCTGCTATACTATGCCACACTGTATTATATCATGCTATATTATACTATACCATACGATGTCCTACTATACCGCACAACACTATACTATAGCATAATATACTATACTATACTAAACTATAATCCACCACATCATACTATATACTACTATTCCATACTTTACAACTGAATACCACGCAACACAACAATATACTATACTATACCATAACACACAACACTATACTATACCATAAAATACCACACAACACTATACTATACCATACCATATCACACAACGCTATACCATACAATACCACACAACACTATACCATACCATACCATACCACACAACACAACACTATACTATACCACGCCATACTATATAATACTATACTATACCATACCATACCACCCAACATTATACTATACCACACAACCCAATAATACACTATACTATGCCACACCATGCTATATACTACTATACTAAACCATACCATACCACATCACACTATACTATACTATACTATAATATACTATACCGCACCATACTATATACTAGTATCCTATAGCATACCATACCACACACCACTATACTATACCATACCATACCACACCATACTATATACAAGTATCCTATAGCATACCATACCACACACCACTATACTATACCATACCACACCATACTATATACAAGTATCCTATAGCATACCATACCACACACCACTATACTATAAAATTATGCGCCATACCATATACCATACCACACAACACTATGCTATACCACACCATACACTACTATACTATACCATATCATACCACACAACACTATACTATACTATACAATACAATACTATACTATACTATACTATACTATACTATACTATACTATACTATACTATACCATATCATACCACACAACACTATACTATACTATACAATACAATACTATACTATACTATACTATACTATACTATACTATGCCATACCACACCACACATCACAATACTATACCATACCATACAACACCATACTATATACCACTATACTATACCATACCATACATTTACATTTACATTTAAGTCATTTAGCAGACGCTCTTATCCAGAGCGACTTACAAATTGGACCACACAACACAACACTATACTATACCACGCCATACTATATAATACTATACTATACCATACCATACCACACAACACACCACTATACTATACTACACCATACTATATACTAACATACCATACCATTCCCGACAACACTATACTATACTATAACACACCATACCACACAACACTATACTATTCTATAGCACACCATACTGTATACTACTATACTATACCATACCATACCATACCACACAACACTATACTATACTATACCACACCATACTGTATACTACTATACTATACCATGCCATACCATACCACAAAACACTATACTATACCACACCATACTATATACGACTATACTATACCATGCCATACCATACCACACAACACTATACTATACCACACCATGCTATATACTACTATACTATACCATACCACACAACATTATACTATACCATACCACACAACACTATACTATACCACACCATGCTATATACTACTATACTATACCATACCACACAACATTATACTATACCATACCATACCACACTATACTATACCACACCATTCTATATACTACAATACTATACCATACCACACAACACTATACTATACCATACCACACAACACTATACTATACCACACCATTCTATATACCACTATACTATACCATACCACACAACACTATACCATACCATACCATACTATACTATACCACACTATTCTATATACTACTATACTATACCATACCATTCTATATACTACTATACAATACCATACCATTCTATATACTACTATACTATACCATACCACACAACACTATACTATACCATACCATACCATACTATACTATACCACACCATTCTATATACTACTATACTATACCACACCATTCTATATACTACTATACTATACCATACCATTCTATATACTACTATACTATACCATACCACACAACACACCACTATACCACACCATTCTATATACTACTATACTATACCATACCACACTATACTATACCACACCATTCTATATACTACTATACTATACCATACCACACAACACTATACTATACCATACCATACTATACTATACCACACCATTATATATACTACTATACTATACCATACCACACAACACTATACCACACCATTCTATATACTACTATACTATACCATACCACACAACACTATACTATACCATACCATACTATACTATACCACACCATTATATATACTACTATACTATACCATACCACACTATACTATACCACACCATTCTATATACTACTATACTATACCATACCACACAACACTATACTATACCACACCATTCTATATACTACTATACTATACCATACCACACAACACTATACTATACCACACCATTCTATATACTACTATACTATACCATACCACACAACACTATACTATACCACACCATTCTATATACTACTATACTATACCATACCATTCTATATACTACTATACTATACCATACCACACAACACACCACTATACCACACCATTCTATATACTACTATACTATACCATACCACACTATACTATACCACACCATTCTATATACTACTATACTATACCATACCACACAACACTATACCATACCACACACCACTATACTATACCACACCATTCTATATACTACTATACTATACCATACCACACAACACTATACTATACCATACCACACAACACTATACTATACCACACCATTCTATATACTACTATACTATACCATACCACACAACACACCACTATACCACACCATTCTATATACTACTATACTATACCATACCACACAACACACCACTATACCACACCATTCTATATACTACTATACTATACCATACCATTCTATATACTACTATACTATACCATACCACACAACACACCACTATACCACACCATTCTATATACTACTATACTATACCATACCATTCTATATACTACTATACTATACCATACCACACAACACACCACTATACCACACTGTACTACATCATACCATGCCATACCATACCGCACCACCATATACTATACTGTACTATAATATACTATAATATATTATGCCATACTATTCTATATGCCATAGAGCAATATGCCACACCACATTATACCAAACGACACTATACTACACACTACCAGTGTTCTCCCTTCCCTATTAAGTTAACAAACTCTTCCATTACACAACGTCCTTGTAACGACCTTCCTCCCTGCGTGCCTCCAAAACCATTAAAATATCTTTAGGGGTTCCGTAATCTCTCAATGTTCTCCATCTCCCTGAAGTAAAACCACGAGGATCAGACCAGAAGGTGCAAAGAGGTGCAGAAAGCTTCAGTTGGTGTTTCCATATGGCCCTGCTGTCTGTCTGTCTGTCTGTCTGTCTGTCTGTCTGTCTGTCTGTCTGTCTGTCTGTCTATCTGTCTCTCTCTCTTTCCCTCTCTCGCTCTTTCCCTCTCTCGCTCTTTCCCTGTTTCCCTCTCTCTCTCTTTCCCTGTTTCCCTCTCTCTCTTTCCCTCTCTCGCTCTTCCCCTGTTTCCCTCTTTCCCTCTCTCGCTCTTTCCCTGTTTCCCTCTTTCCCTGTTTCCCTCTTTCCCTCTCGTTCTTTCCCTCTCTCTCTTTCCCTCTCTCGCTCTTTCCCTGTTTCCCTCTTTCCCTCTCTCTCTCTTTCACTCTCGCTCTTTCCCTCTCTCTCTCTTTCCCTCTCGCTCTTTCCCTGTTTCCCTCTTTCCCTCTCTCTCTCTTTCCCTCTCTCGCTCTTTCCCTCTCTCTCTTTCCCTCCCTCCCTCTTTCCCTCTCTCTCTCTTTCACTCTCCCTCTTTCCCTCTCTCTCTCTTTCACTCTCCCTCTTTCCCTCTCTCTCTCTCTCTTTCACTCTTGCTCTTTCCCTGTTTCCCTCTTTTCCTCTCTCTCTCTTTCCCTCTCGCTCTTTCCCTCTCTAACCCAGACATATTATTGCCACCTGATTGTCAAGTACCAAACCAAGACACCCTCAAAGAAAAAAACCTGCAACAATAACAGTTTGTCAGTGTTTTTCCCCAGTTGTCTTAACTCTCTAAATCCCAAGTCATTTGTTCCACAGTCCTCAACTCCGTCCCTAACGCTCCCTATATCTCAATTACAGTGCACTACTTTCACCAGGGTACATAGGGCACTAGTGCACTACTTCCACCAGGGTACAAAGGGCACTAGTGCACTAATTTCACCAGGGTACATAGGGCACTAGTGCACTAATTTCACCAGGGTACATAGGGCACTAGTGCACTAATTTCACCAGGGTACATAGGGCACTAGTGCACTAATTGCACCAGGGTACATAGGGCACTAGTGCCCTAATTTTCACCAGGGTACATAGGGCACTAGTGCACTACTTCCATTTACATTTACATTTAAGTCATTTAGCAGACGCTCTTATCCAGAGCGACTTACAAATTGGTGCATACACCTTATGACAACCAGTGGAACAGCCACTTGCATCTAAATCTTGTTGGGGGGAGAAGGATTACCTACCCTTACTTACCCTATCCTAGGTATTCCTTGAAGAGGTGGGGTTTCAGGTGTCTCCGGAAGGTGGTGATTGACTCCGCTGTCCTGGCGTCGTGAGGGAGTTTGTTCCACCATTGGGGGCCAGAGCAGCGAACAGTTTTGACTGGGCTGAGCGGGAACTGTACTTCCTCAGTGGTAGGGAGGCGAGCAGGCCAGAGGTGGATGAACGCAGTGCCCTTGTTTGGGTGTAGGGCCTGATCAGAGCCTGGAGGTACTGAGGTGCCGTTCCCCTCACAGCTCCGTAGGCGAGCACCATGGTCTTGTAGCGGATGCGAGCTTCCACTAGGGTACATAGGGCACTAGTGCACTACTTTCACCAGAGCACATAGGGCACTAGTGCACTACTTTCACCAGAGCACATAGGGCACGAGTGCACTAATTTCACCAGAGCACATAGGGCATGAGTGCACTACCCTCACCAGAGCACATAGGGCACGAGTGCACTACTTTCACCAGAGCACATAGGGCATGAGTGCACTACCCTCACCAGAGCACATAGGGCAC
>NC_068436.1:19737699-19775199 GCF_023373465.1 Oncorhynchus keta
CACAATCCCCTGGCCCTGATGAATATTTAGATTACGCTAATAGCAACCTGTATAGTTGTCTGGGAGAGGAGGGAGACAGAATATAACAACAGAATAGGAGGAAGTTTGGGAGGCTCCCCTTATGGGTATTTAGACTACACACTAATGACAACCTGTATAGATTTGTGTAGGGAGCTGCTGAAGACACAAAGCTTTGTTTGGAAGGGAAACCTTTTCATTACAGTTTTTATGATGCATACCTAACAACGGAGTGTTTAAGCTTCTCTATGGTCCATTAGGCCTGCTACTGAACATTCTGAACGTTCTGAACATTCTGAAGGTTCTGAATACCTAACAACGGAGTGTTAAAGCTTCTCTATGGTCCATTAGGCCTGCTACTGAACATTCTGAACATTCTGAATACCTAACAACGGAGTGTTAAAGTTTCTCTATGGTCCATTAGGCCTGCTACTGAACATTCTGAACATTCTGAATACCTAACAACGGAGTGTTAAAGTTTCTCTATGGTCCATTAGGCCTGCTACTGAACATTCTGAATACCTAACTACGGAGTGTTAAAGCTTCTCTATGGTCCATTAGGCCTGCTACTGAACATTCTGAACATTCTGAATACCTAACAACGGAGTGTTAAAGTTTCTCTATGGTCCATTAGGCCTGCTACTGAACATTCTGAACGTTCTGAACATTCTGAAGGTTCTGAATACCTAACAATGGAGTGTTAAAGCTTCTCTATGGTCCATTAGGCCTGCTACTGAACATTCTGAACGTTCTGAACATTCTGAAAGTTCTGAAGGTTCTGAATACCTAACAACGGAGTGTTTAAGCTTCTCTATGGTCCATTAGGCCTGCTACTGAACATTCTGAACATTCTGAATACCTAACAACAGAGTGTTAAAGCTTCTCTATGGTCCATTAGGCCTGCTACTGAACATTCTGAACATTCTGAATACCTAACTACGGAGTGTTAAAGCTTCTCTATGGTCCATTAGGCCTCCTACTGAACATTCTGAATACCTAACTACGGAGTGTTAAAGCTTCTCTATGGTCCATTAGGCCTGCTACTGAACATTCTGAATACCTAACTACGGAGTGTTAAAGCTTCTCTATGGTCCATTAGGCCTGCTACTGAACATTCTGAACGTTCTGAATACCTAACAACGGAGTGTTAAAGCTTCTCTATGGTCCATTAGGCCTGCTACTGAACATTCTGAATACCTAACTACGGAGTGTTAAAGCTTCTCTATGGTCCATTAGGCCTCCTACTGAACATTCTGAATACCTAACTACGGAGTGTTAAAGCTTCTCTATGGTCCATTAGGCCTGCTACTGAACATTCTGAATACCTAACTACGGAGTGTTAAAGCTTCTCTATGGTCCATTAGGCCTGCTACTGAACATTCTGAACGTTCTGAATACCTAACAACGGAGTGTTAAAGCTTCTCTATGGTCCATTAGGCCTGCTACTGAACATTCTAAACGTTCTGAATACCTAACTACGGAGTGTTAAAGCTTCTCTATGGTCCATTAGGCCTGCTACTGAACATTCTGAATGTTCTGAATACCTAACAACAGAGTGTTAAAGCTTCTCTATGGTCCATTAGGCCTGCTACTGAACATTCTGAACGTTCTGAATACCTAACAACGGAGTGTTAAAGCTTCTCTATGGTCCATTAGGCCTGCTACTGAACATTCTGAACATTCTGAATACCTAACAACGGAGTGTTAAAGTTTCTCTATGGTCCATTAGGCCTGCTACTGAACATTCTGAACGTTCTGAACATTCTGAAAGTTCTGAAGGTTCTGAATACCTAACAATGGAGTGTTAAAGCTTCTCTATGGTCCATTAGGCCTGCTACTGAACATTCTGAACGTTCTGAACATTCTGAAAGTTCTGAAGGTTCTGAATACCTAACAACGGAGTGTTAAAGCTTCTCTATGGTCCATTAGGCCTGCTACTGAACATTCTGAACGTTCTGAATTCCTAACAACGGAGTGCTAAAGCTTCTCTATGGTCCATTAGGCCTGCTACTGAACATTCTGAACGTTCTGAACATTCTGAAGGTTCTGAATACCTAACAACGGAGTGTAAAAGCTTCTCTATGGTCCATTAGGCCTGCTACTGAACATTCTGAACGTTCTGAACATTCTGAAGACTACGGAGTGTTAAAGCTTCTCTATGGTCCATTAGGCCTGCTACTGAACATTCTGAACATTCTGAATTCTGAAGACTACGGAGTGTTAAAGCTTCTCTATGACTAGGTCCATTAGGCCTGCTACTGAACATTCTGAACGTTCTGAAGACGCAACTACGGAGTGTTAAAGCTTCTTTATGGTCCATTAGGCCTGCTACTGAACATTCTGAACGTTCTGAAGACGTAACAACGGAGTGTTAAAGCTTCTTTATGGTCCATTAGGCCTGCTACTGAACATTCTGAACATTCTGAAGACTACGGAGTGTTAAAGCTTCTCTATGACTAGGTCCATTAGGCCTGCTACTGAACATTCTGAAGACTACGGAGTGTTAAAGCTTATTTATGGTCCATTAGGCCTGCTACTGAACATTCTGAACTTTCTGAACGTTCTGAAGACTACGGAGTGTTACAGCTTCTCTATGTTCCATTAGGCCTGCTACTGAACATTCTGAAGACTACGGAGTGTTACAGCTTCTCTATGTTCCATTAGGCCTGCTACTGAACATTCTGAAGACTACGGAGTGTTACAGCTTCTCTACGGTCCATTAGGCCTGCTACTGAACATTCTGAAGACTACGGAGTGTTACAGCTTCTCTACGTTCCATTGGGCCTGCTACTGAACATTCTGAAGACTACGGAGTGTTACAGCTTCTCTATGGTCCATTAGGCCTGCTACTGAACATTCTGAAGACTACGGAGTGTTACAGCTTCTCTATGGTCCATTAGGCCTGCTACTGAACATTCTGAAGACTATGGAGTTTTAAAGCTTCTCTATGACGAAATCCATTAGGCCTGCTACTGAACATTCTGAACGTTCTGAATTCCTAACAACGGAGTGCTAAAGCTTCTCTATGGTCCATTAGGCCTGCTACTGAACATTCTGAACGTTCTGAACATTCTGAAGGTTCTGAATACCTAACAACGGAGTGTAAAAGCTTCTCTATGGTCCATTAGGCCTGCTACTGAACATTCTGAACGTTCTGAACATTCTGAAGACTACGGAGTGTTAAAGCTTCTCTATGGTCCATTAGGCCTGCTACTGAACATTCTGAACATTCTGAAGACTACGGAGTGTTAAAGCTTCTCTATGACTAGGTCCATTAGACCTGCTACTGAACATTCTGAACGTTCTGAAGACGCAACTACGGAGTGTTAAAGCTTCTTTATGGTCCATTAGGCCTGCTACTGAACATTCTGAACGTTCTGAAGACGTAACAACGGAGTGTTAAAGCTTCTTTATGGTCCATTAGGCCTGCTACTGAACATTCTGAACATTCTGAAGACTACGGAGTGTTAAAGCTTCTCTATGACTAGGTCCATTAGGCCTGCTACTGAACATTCTGAAGACTACGGAGTGTTAAAGCTTATTTATGGTCCATTAGGCCTGCTACTGAACATTCTGAACTTTCTGAACGTTCTGAAGACTACGGAGTGTTACAGCTTCTCTATGTTCCATTAGGCCTGCTACTGAACATTCTGAAGACTACGGAGTGTTACAGCTTCTCTATGTTCCATTAGGCCTGCTACTGAACATTCTGAAGACTACGGAGTGTTACAGCTTCTCTACGGTCCATTAGGCCTGCTACTGAACATTCTGAAGACTACGGAGTGTTACAGCTTCTCTACGTTCCATTGGGCCTGCTACTGAACATTCTGAAGACTACGGAGTGTTACAGCTTCTCTATGTTCCATTAGGCCTGCTACTGAACATTCTGAAGACTACGGAGTGTTACAGCTTCTCTATGTTCCATTAGGCCTGCTACTGAACATTCTGAAGACTACGGAGTGTTACAGCTTCTCTATGGTCCATTAGGCCTGCTACTGAACATTCTGAAGACTACGGAGTGTTACAGCTTCTCTATGGTCCATTAGGCCTGCTACTGAACATTCTGAAGACTATGGAGTTTTAAAGCTTCTCTATGACTAAGTCCATTAGGCCTGCTACTGAACATTCCCTGTCACACAACCTCTTATGTCGTCAATATGCTTCCACTAAGCGGGTCCACCGCCCTCTGTGTCACCAGCCTACCTGCAGTCAAGCATGTACAACCATTTCCATATCTGATTTAATTCATACACAAAGACACATGCACATGCCTGCGTGTGCACACACACACACAATCACAGCATGGGGCCACTGTTTAAACTCTCTCTTTTTGTCTCTCTCTCTCTCCTCTCACTCTGTCCTCTCTCTATCTCGCTCTCGCTCTCCCTCTCGCTCTCCCTCTCGCTCTCCCTCTCTCTCTGTA
The DNA here is from genome assembly GCF_023373465.1 of Oncorhynchus keta. Taxonomy (NCBI): domain Eukaryota; kingdom Metazoa; phylum Chordata; class Actinopteri; order Salmoniformes; family Salmonidae; genus Oncorhynchus; species Oncorhynchus keta. Next base: position 19,742,141 of record NC_068436.1, read on the forward strand.
TATCTTCTCTCCTCTCCTTCTCTCTCTTTCTCTCTTATATAATCACTATATCACAAATTCACCCAGTAAACTGGATCTCTTCCCTTTAATGTGTGTGTGTATACAGTATGTACGTGGGTGTATACAGTATGTACGTGGGTGTATAATGTCCCTTAGAAACCTGAACAGAAGTGGATCTTGTTTCTCTGTGACAAATTGTAACTCTTATCCTGGACCCAGAAATGCTAATGTTGTTAGCTTTGGGCTACGGCATTTGCCAGTTTGTTATCGAAGCGTTAGCATAGTGATGCAATCCCCTTTCGATATGAAGCGGTTTATAGCCCTGATAATTGTAATTAAACCTGATTGTTAATTAAGCCTCGTCGCTAACGAACCTCCTTAGTTCGTTAATTAGAAACGGGTAGATGACTCCTAATATAAATAGATGATGAAAGGACGATTGTTTTCTCCCGGTGAAGCCGTTTAGAGTTTATTGATTTTTAGGACAACAGGGTGTAGTAGATATTACACACATACAAAAGAGACAAAAATAATACTACATACTGGATTGGCTGGAACTGCCAGAACTACAAACCAATTACTGCGTGTGCCGTAGTCGTAGCAACCGACCCCTAGTGTAGGTTGAACCAGTGGAGCCGAGGCGCCCTGGTCAACCAACCCTGAAGAGCACATTAAGACAGAAACCTAGGCTGCGATCCAAATTATACCCTAATCTCTATGCAGTGCACTACTTTCGAGTAGGGTTCATAAGGCTCTGATCAAATGGAGTTCAGATGTCAGATCTTCATGCAGGAGGAAGAATAAGCCTGCAGCAGGAGGAAGAATAAGCCTGCAGCAGGAGGAAGAATAAGCCTGCAGCAGGAGGAAGAATAAGCCTGCAGCAGGAGGAAGAATAAGCCTGCAGCAGGAGGAAGAATAAGCCTGCAGCAGGAGGATTGGAATGAATGTTTCAAATGTATAATCGTCACCAGGGGGGCAGCTGGAAGCAGTGTTGATTCAATGTAGAATAGACCTCTTACCATCAAGTATCATCACTGTTCTCCCGGCTTGCAGAATAGACCTCTTACCATCAAGTATCATCACTGTTCTCCCGGCTTGCAGAATAGACCTCTTACCATCAAGTATCATCACTGTTCTCCCGGCTTGCAGAATATACCTCTTTACCATCAAGTATCATCACTGTTCTCCCGGCTTGCAGAATAGACCTCTTACCATCAAGTATCATCACTGTTCTCCTGGCTTGCAGAATAGACCTCTTACCATCAAGTATCATCACGGTTCTCCCGGCTTGCAGAATAGACCTCTTACCATCAAGTATCATCACGGTTCTCCCGGCTTGCAGAATAGACCTCTTACCATCAAGTATCATCACGGTTCTCCCGGCTTGCAGAATAGACCTCTTACCATCAAGTATCATCACGGTTCTCCCGGCTTGCAGAATAGACCTCTTACCATCAAGTATCATCACGGTTCTCCCGGCTTGCAGAATAGACCTCTTACCATCAAGTATCATCACGGTTCTCCCGGCTTGCAGAATAGACCTCTTACCATCAAGTATCATCAAGTGTTCTCCCGGCTTGCTAGAGCGTTCTGAACTACTGTAGCGCAGTCGTCTGAGCTGCACGCATCGGCTCCCAGCGTCACTCATTCGCGCTCAGTGCTTTCGGCAAACATTTAGACAGTGTTATTATTTAACCAAAAGCCCGCCTGCCTCCAGAGACACCTAGTAGGGACCACTTTTATTTGACCTGAAATGAACAAGGTCCTCTACTCCGACAGTTAATCCACAGATAAAACGGTGAACCGAGTTTGTTTCTAGTCATCTCTCCTCCTTCACGCTTCTTCTTCTTCTTTGGACTTTATATGGTGTTGGGCAACTGACTTTAAGGTGCATTACCACCACCGACTGGACTGTGGACCTCAGTTCATCTTTCAATCATCCACATGGGTAAATGCTTCTAAAAACCAATCAGACGTTGGGAGAGGTGGGACTTGCAGAGCATCAAGCATCACAAATAGAACCAAGTTCTATTTTAGCACCTGGCCAACGGAGACACTCGCTGACGCCACAAACAGTCTGGGTGCAATGATTGAATCAAATGTATGTGTAGATGTATTTTGCGACGCGAGCGGTGTGGTCAGCAAGTAAGAAGGGGAACATCTGTTCTACGTGCTCTATTTCTATGCTTACCGTTCTGAAGTTTTGTTTTTGCATCTTTTACTTTCAGTTCTGTACATCAGCTTCAAACAGCTGAAAATACAATATTTTGGGTTTTGGAAAATATATTTCACAACGGTTTAGATGGTACAATGATTTTCTATACTAAACTAGATTGTTTTGTCACATAAACTGAGATTAGGTCATCTATTATAATTTTAGCCACCTAGAGAAATAATGAGTCTAGAGAAAGAGAGAGACTAGAGAACGATTGAGTCTAATATAATAATAATAATATATGCCATTTAGCAGACGCTTTTATCCAAAGTGACTTACAGTCATGTGTGCATACATTCTACGTATGGGTGGTCCCGGGGATCGAACCCACTACCCTGGCGTTACAAGCGCCATGCTCTACCAACTGAGCTACAGAAGGAGTCTAGAGAAAGAGAGAGACTAGAGAAAGAGAGAGACTAGAGAACGAGAGACACTAGAGAAAGATTGAGTCTAGAGAAAGAGAGAGACTAGAGAAAGAGAGAGACTAGAGAAAGAGAGACTAGAGAAAGAGAGAGACTAGAGAAAGAGAGAGACTAGAGAAAGAGAGAGACTAGAGAAAGAGAGAGACTAGAGAAAGAGAGAGACTAGAGAAAGAGAGACTAGAGAAAGGAAGAGACTAGAGAAAGAGAGAGACTAGAGAAAGAGAGACTAGAGAAAGGGAGAGACTAGAGAAAGAGAGACTAGAGAAAGAGAGAGACTAGAGAAAGAGAGAGACTAGATAAAGAGAGAGACTAGAGAAAGAGAGAGACTAGAGAAAGAGAGAGACTAGAGAAAGGGAGAGACTAGAGAAAGAGAGAGACTAGAGAAAGGGAGAAACTAGAGAGAGAGAGACTAGAGAAAGATTGAGTCTAGAGAAAGAGTGAGACTAGAGAGAGGAAGAGCAGTAGAGAGAAGTGAGGGGGTGGAGCTCTAGGATTACTGATTAGGTGTCATGCCAGGCCAAAATGGTTTCTGTGTCTATACTCCACACGCCAGACCTTACATGGCACTTTCCTCTATGGAATGTTTTTAAATGACTAGAGGGGATTGAGTCTTTGGTTGAGTCTCAAATGTCACCCTATTTCCTATAGAGTACACTAGCTTTGACCAGAGCCCCATGGACCCTAGCCAAAATTAGTGCTCTATACATGGAAAGGGTGCCATTTGGAATGGAGTCTGGCAGGTAGCAGGGGATTGTTCCAATGCCCTTGACTCTAGAGAACGAGGGAGGAGAGAACAAGAGAGACAGAGAGAAAGATAAAAATACTCTGGTGGTGTCTGAGAGAGGAGAGAGACTAGTGAGAGAGAGACTAGTGAGAGAGAGACTAGTGAAAGAGAGAGACTAGTGAGAGAGCGACTAGTGAGAGAGAGACTAGTCGGAGAGAGAGAGACTAGTGAGAGAGAGACCAGTGAGAGAGAGAGACTAGTGAGAGAGGGAGACTAGAGAGAGAGTCGAGTGAGAGAGAGAGACTAGTGAGAGAGAGACTAGTGAGAGAGAGACTAGTGAGAGAGAGACTAGTGAGAGAGAGACTAGTGAGAGTGAGAGAGAGAGAGAGAGAGAGAGAGAGAGAGAGAGAGAGAGAGAGAGAGAGAGAGAGAGAGAGAGAGAGAGAGAGAGAGAGAGAGAGAGACTAGTGAGAGAGAGACTAGTGAGAGAGAGAGACCAGTGAGAGAGAGAGACTAGTGAGAGAGAGAGACTAGAGTGAGAGAGAGACTAGTGAGAGAGAGACTAGTGAGAGAGAGACTAGTGAAAGAGAGAGACTAGTAGGAGACAGAGACTAGTGAGAGAGAGAGAGACTAGAGAGGGAGAGAGAGAGAGACTAGTGAGAGAGAGAGACTAGTGAGAGCGAGAGACTAATGAGAGAGACTAGTGAGAGAGAGATTAGAGAGAGAGAGAGATACTAGTGAGAGAGAGACTAGTGAGAGAGAGAGAGAGAGAGAGAGAGAGAGAGAGAGACTAGTGAGAGAGAGACTAGTGGGAGAGAGAGACTAGTGAGAGAGAGAGAGAGAGAGAGAGAGAGAGAGAGAGAGAGAGAGAGAGAGAGAGAGACAGAGAGAGAGACGAGAGAGAGAGACTTGCAGATGATGCCTCAAGAGTCTGGGCTAACACACACGCTCGAACCACACACAAACGGCCACACATACTAACGCTACAGGATAGACACACAACCAAACACAACACTGTTATACAGAGAGTGACAAGAGAAAACCCAGCCCCTTTTAGATGTGTTAAAATGTCTACCCACAGAGGCACCATAGAGTCAATGAATATAGAACCAGGAAGTGCTCTATAATCTTTGAATGGCCCTCATTAAAAACCAGAGAGTGAGAGAGAGACAGAGAGGGAGAGACTGAAATACAGACAGAGAGAGATAGAAAGTGATCGAGAGAGACTGAAAGAGAAAGGGGAGGGAGGGACCAACTTGAGCTCTGCACTAAACCACTGCTGAAAATTCTCATTAAAATCCTAAAGAGATAATCCCATGTTAATGGTCAGGCAGGGCATTAGCTAGTGGTAATCCCCAGTGGGATTTGGGTGAGTCTAATCAGTGGTCATATCGGTGTTGAACACTAGGGGCAGGACATCTCAGATTTACCCCATCACCCAGCATCCATGATGTGCAGCGACATTCAATGAAATGTCCTTGATTCCTCACATCCTGACTCCTCGTCTCCTTCCCAAAGCACATTGGATCAGAAGATCCGAAGTTCCTCCGATACGTTTCGGGAAGGAGGAAAGGGGAGAGGACGCGAGGAATCAAAGGAAATATAACGTAGATTCACCGCAGGGAGTAGGATGAACTAACCAGGTTAAGTTTTGTGTTGTGACTTCCTAATGGTTGTGGTTGGGATGTGGGGGACAGGAAGCTCATACTAGTTCAGGGCCTAGCTGATCCAGGACTTTTGAGGAGACAGGAATCTCTCTCACACAGTCAAACACACACACACACACACAAACACACACACACACACACGCACACACACACAAACACACACACACACACGCACACACTCACATACACACACACACGCACACGCACATGCACACACACTCACACACACACACATACACACGCACACACACACACACACAGGTAGTATCTCTATATGTGGTCAACCCAGGATGGTATAGTGAGGTGTGATTTCCCGTGGCCGTTGCCAATTCTAGAATCTGCCATCTGTGCTGTGTTTGTGTGGGCCGTGTCTGTCTGTTTGTGTATGTTGGTGTGTGTCTGGATGGCAGCACAACAACAACGAAACAGTCAATAAAATGTGTTTGTTGCTGTCACAATACTCACACAGGCACACAATACACACACACACACACACACACACACACACACACACACACACACACACACACACACACACACACACACACACACACACACACACACACACGCATACCTGGTGAAATAAAAATAAAATACACACACACACACACATACACACACACACACACACAGTACCTCAAACATCAGATTTAATTTGGGCCTATCAAAACAGGATGACAAGGAGATGAGGTAATATAATTCTCTAAGTTCTGTATCAGATTCTAGAGTTCTAATGGACAATGACAAGGATAAAAGGTAGCCTTTGAAAATTCACATTAAGTGTAAGTCTGTCCCAATTTACCATAACCTGGCTCACAACTCCCTGACGTGAGCCTTCACACACACACACACACACACACACACACACACACACACACACACACACACACACACACACACACACACACACACACACACACACACACACACACACACACACACACACACACACACACACACACACAACACACACACACAATGTTCTGGCTATCTTATGATTAGCTGCTGTGTCACAGTTGATCATACAGTCTCTAATTGAGAGTGAAATCTGCTCGGAGCCCCTGGTTCAAAGCTACTCATAATGAGCTGTGATAGGCAGGCTGATGAAAGGACTGACTGGCCGTAGAAGAGGAGCAGCGAGTGGTTTGGACTGTCTGGCTTGACTCCACAGAGACAGAGACATTCTAGAATGATGGACAGAGACAGAGACATTCTAGAATGATGGACAGAGACAGAGACATTCTAGAATGATGGACAGAGACAGAGACATTCTAGAATGATGGACAGAGACAGAGACATTCTAGAATGATGGACAGAGACAGAGACATTCTAGAATGATGGACAGAGACAGAGACATTCTAGAATGATGGACAGAGACAGAGACATTCTAGAATGATGGACAGAGACAGAGACATTCTAGAATGATGGACAGAGACAGAGACATTCTAGAATGATGGACAGAGACAGATACATTCTAGAATGATGGACAGAGACAGAGACATTCTAGAATGATGGACAGAGACAGAGACATTCTAGAATGATGGACAGAGACAGAGACATTCTAGAATGATGGACAGAGACAGAGACATTCTAGAATGATGGACAGAGACAGAGACATTCTAGAATGATGGACAGAGACAGAGACATTCCAGAATGATGGACAGAGACAGAGAAATTCTAGAATGATGGACAGAGACAGAGACATTCTAGAATGATGGACAGAGACAGAGACAATTGTCCTTATTAAGGCTCTAAATACCAGCCTTGTTGCCCAGTCCTTTTGTTGAGGTCTGTGTGATAACATAGTCTAGCTTCACCCAGACAATAGGTCTCATTCAGTCTAGCTTCACCCAGACAATAGGTCTCATTCAGTCTAGCTTCACCCAGACAATAGGTCTCATTCAGTCTAGCTTCACCCAGACAATAGGTCTCATTAAGTCTAGCTTCACCCAGACAATAGGTCTCATTCAGTCTAGCTTCACCCAGACAATAGGTCTCATTCAGTCTAGCTTCACCCAGACAATAGGTCTCATTCAGTCTAGTTTCACCCAGACAATAGGTCTCATTCAGTCTAGCTTCACCCAGACAATAGGTTTCATTCAGTCTAGTTTCACCCAGACAATAGGTCTCATTCAGTCTAGCTTCACCCAGACAATAGGTCTCATTCAGTCTAGCTTCACCCAGACAATAGGTCTCATTCAGTCTAGCTTCACCCAGACAATAGGTCTCATTCAGTCTAGTTTCACCCAGACAATAGGTCTCATTCAGTCTAGCTTCACCCAGACAATAGGTCTCATTCAGTCTAGCTTCACCCAGACAATAGGTCTCATTCAGTCTAGCTTCACCCAGACAATAGGTCTCATTCAGTCTAGCTTCACCCAGACAATAGGTCTCATTCAGTCTAGCTTCACCCAGACAATAGGTCTCATTCAGTCTAGCTTCACCCAGACAATATGTCTCATTCAGTCTAGCTTCACCCAGACAATAGGTCTCATTCAGTCTAGCTTCACCCAGACAATAGGTCTCATTCAGTCTAGCTTCACCCAGACAATAGGTCTCATTAAGTCTAGCTTCACCCAGACAATAGGTCTCATTCAGTCTAGCTTCACCCAGACAATAGGTCTCATTCAGTCTAGTTTCAACCGGGCCACAGGCCTTAATTCAACCTAGCTTCACCCACTGGTGATTCAGTCTAGCTGCTAATCTGCTTGTAGATCACTGATGATTCAGCCTAGCTGCTAACCTGCTTGTAGATCACTGATGATTCAGCCTAGCTGCTAACCTGCTTGTAGATCACTGATGATTCAGCCTAGCTGCTAACCTGCTCGTAGAGCAATGGTAATGTATCCTAGCTGCTAACCTGCTTGTAGATCACTGATGATTCAGCCTAGCTGCTAACCTGCTCGTAGAGCAATGGTAATGTATCCTAGCTGCTAACCTGCTTGTAGATCACTGATGATTCAGCCTAGCTGCTAACCTGCTCGTAGAGCAATGGTAATGTATCCTAGCTGCTAACCTGCTTGTAGAGCAATGGTAATGTATCCTAGCTGCTAACCTGCTTGTAGAGCAATGGTAATGTATCCTAGCTGCTAACCTGCTTGTAGAGCAATGGTAATGTATCCTAGCTGCAAACCTGCTTGTAGAGCAATGGTAATGTATCCTAGCTGCTAACCTGCTTGTAGAGCAATGGTAATGTATCCTAGCTGCTAACCTGCTTGTAGAGCAATGGTAATGTATCCTAGCTGCTTACCTGCATGTACCTTAAGATGTATTCCTGGCATGGGTCAATCGATATCACCCTGCCATGCAATTTTAATGCAGTATTACATTGTGGTTAGCTTAGAGCGCAGTCTTGTGTTACATACTAGAGAAAATACCACAGGTTCCACTCATTCATTGAGAGGGAGGGCTAGAAGATGTGAGGGAGACAGTAAGAAATGGAGAGAGGGTGATGAGTGACAGAGAAGGCAGAAAAGCAAAGAGAGGAAGGGAGCAGAAAATAAGAACATATGGGATATAATTGAGGGAGATAAAGAGAGAAAGAGAGAGAGAGAGAGAGAGAGAGAGAGAGAGAGAGAGAGGGGGAGGGGAGGGGAGGGGATTGAGAGAGAGAGAGAGAGAGAGAGAGAGAGAGAGAGAGAGAGAGAGAGAGGGGGAGGGGGAGGGGAGGGGAGGGGAGGGGAGGGGAGGGGAGGGGAGAGAGAGAGAGAGAGAGAGAGAGAGAGAGAGAGAGAGAGAGAGAGAGAAAGATAATTACTTAACACATTGGAAAGAATTAACAAAAAAACAGAGCAAACTAGAATACTATTTGGCCCTACACAGAGAGTACACAGCGGCAGAATACCTGACCACTGTGACTGACCCAAAATTAAGGAAAGCTTTGACTATGTACAGACTCAGTGAGCATAGCCTTGCTATTGAGAAAGGCCGCCGTAGGCAGACATGGCTCTCAAGAGAAGACAGGCTATGTGCTCACTGCCCACAAAATGAGGTGGAAACTGAGCTGCACTTCCTAACCTCCTGCCCAATGTATGACCATATTAGAGAGACATATTTCCCCCAGATCACACAGATCCACAAAGAATTCGAAAACATATCCAATTTTGAAAAACTCCCATACCTACTGGGTGAAATTCCACAGTGTGCCATCACAGCAGCAAGATTTGTGACCTGTTGCCACGAGAAAAGGGCAACCAGTGAAGAACAAACACCATTGTAAATACAACCCATATTTATGCTTATTTATTTTATCTTGTGTCCTTTAATTATTTGTACATTGTGTATATATATAATATGACATTTGTAATGTCTTTACTGTTTTGAAACTGTTGTATGTGTAATGTTTACTGTTAATTTTTGTTGTTTTTCACTTTATATATTCACTTTGTATGTTGTCTACCTCACTTGCTTTGGCAATGTTAACACGTTTCCCATGCCAATAAAGCCCTTGAATTGAATTGAATTGAATTAGAGAGAGAGAGAGAGAGAGAGAGAGAGAGAGAGAGAGAGAGAGAGAGAGAGAGAGACAGAGAGAGAGAGAGAGAGAGAGAGAGAGAGAGAGAGAGAGAGAGAGAGAGAGCAGAGAGACAGAGACAGAGAGACAGAGACAGAGAGAGAGAGAGAGAGAGAGAGAGAGAGAGAGAGAGAGAGAGAGAGAGGGGAGAGAGAGAGAGAGAGAGAGACAGACAGGGGGAGAGAGAGAGAGAGAGAGAGAGAGAGAGAGAGAGAGAGAGAGAGAGAGAGAGAGAGAGAGAGAGAGAGAGAGAGAGAGAGAGAGAGAAAAGAGAGAGAGAGACCGAGACAGAGACAGAGACAGAGAGAGAGAGAGAGAGAGAGAGAGAGAGAGAGAGAGAGAGAGAGAGAGAGAGAGAGAGAGAGAGAGAGAGAGAGAGAGAGAGAGAGAGAGAGAGAGAGAGAGAGAGAGAGAGAGACAGAGACAGAGAGACAGGGGGGGAGAGAAAGGGAAATCAGGCCAATGAGTGATGTGATGCCCTTTATTGAACACAATCCTAGAACCAAAATACTCCTTTCTACCACCTCTGATCACCTGGCCCTGAGCAGAGTCCCTGGCCATCTTCCCCCTGAAGATAGGACAGCAGAGTCCCTGGCCATCTTCCCCCTGAAGATAGGACAGCAGAGTCCCTGGCCATCTTCCCCCTGAAGATAGGACAGCAGAGTCCCTGGCCATCTTCCCCCTGAAGATAGGTCGGCAGAGTCCCTGGCCATCTTCCCCCTGAAGATAGGACAGCAGAGTCCCTGGCCATCTTCCCCCTGAAGATCGGACAGCAGAGTCCCTGGCCATCTTCCCCCTGAAGATAGGACAGCAGAGTCCCTGGCCATCTTCCCCCTGAAGATAGGACAGCAGAGTCCCTGGCCATCTTCCCCCTGAAGATAGGACAGCAGAGTCCCTGGCCATCTTCCCCCTGAAGCTAGGACAGCAGAGTCCCTGGCCATCTTCCCCCTGAAGCTCGGACAGCAGAGTCCCTGGCCATCTTCCCCCTGAAGCTAGGACAGCAGAGTCCCTGGCCATCTTCCCCCTGAAGATAGGACAGCAGAGTCCCTGGCCATCTTCCCAAAACATCTGAAACCCTACATAGTCAAAGACTATCTTAAATAATCCCACAGAAAGAACCCTGACCTACATTTGCAGAGTGTATATAATTTCCGTTCATCGCCTCTTAATGTGAAATCTCCCCTGGGACACTCAATCTGGGAAGTTAGGATAGACAGTCCTTAAATGGATCAGGAATTGTCTAGGGAATGTTGCTCATACTCTTGATATCACTCTACCCCTCTCTCTCTCCCTCCCGCCCTCTCTCTTTCTCTCTGTCACTCTATGTCGCTCTCTCTCTCTCCCTCCCTCCCTCTCTCTTTCTCTCTGTCATGCTATGTCGCTCTCTCTCCCTCTCTCCCTCTCTCTCCCTCTCTCTCCCTCTCTCTCTCTCTCTCGCTATTCTACCTCATTCTCTCTCACTTCTCTTTAGCATGTCAACTCCAGAGAGAGTGAAGGCCTGTCATAATGTATCGCATTCTGTTGTACTGGGTTAATGACAGGTCTGTAATATTGTAATCACATTCGGTTGTACTGGGTTAATGACAGGTCTGTCATACAGGTCTGTCATAATTTAATCACATTCTGTTGTTCTGGGTTAATGACAGGTCTGTAATAATGTAATCAAATCAAATCAAATCAAATCACATTTATTTATACAGCCCTTCGTACATCAGCTGATATCTCAAAGTGCTGTACAGAAACCCAGCCTAAAACCCCAAACAGCAAGCAATGCAGGTGTAGAAGCACGGTGACTAGGAAAAACTCCCCAGAAAGGCCAAAACCTAGGAAGAAACCTGGAGAGGAACCAGGCTATGTGGGGTGGCCAGTCCTCTTCTGGCTGTGCCGGGTGGAGATTATAACAGAACATGGCCAAGATGTTCAAATGTTCATAAATGACCAGCATGGTTGAATAATAGTAAGGCAGAACAGTTGAAACTGGAGCAGCATGGCCAGGTGAACTGGGGACAGCAAGGAGTCATCATGTCAGGTAGTCCTGGGGCATGGTCCTAGGGCTCAGGTCAGTTGAATCTGGAGCAGCAGCATGGCCAGGTGGACTGGGGACAGCAAGGAGTCATCATGTCAGGTAGTCCTGGGGCATGGTCCTAGGGCTCAGGTCCTCCGAGAGAGAGAAAGAAAGAGAGAAGGAGAGAATTAGAGAACGCACACTTAGATTCACACAGGACACCAAATAGGACAGAAGAAGTACTCCAGATATAACAAACTGACCCCAGCCCCCCGACACATAAACTACTGCAGCATAAATACTGGAGGCTGAGACAGGAGGGGTCAGGAGACACTGTGGCCCCATCCGAGGACACCCCCGGACAGGGCCAAACAGGAAGGATATAACCCCACCCACTTTGCCAAAGCACAGCCCCCACACCACTAGAGGGATATCTTCAACCACCAACTTACCATCCTGAGACAAGGCTGAGTATAGCCCACAAAGATCTCTGCCACGGCACAAGCCAAGGGGGGGGGGGCGCCAACCCAGAAAGGATGACCACAACAGTGAATCAACCCACTCAGGTGACGCACCCCGTCCAGGGACGGCATGAGAGAGCCCCAGTAAGCCAGTGACTCAGCCCCTGTAATAGGGTTAGAGGCAGAGAATCCCAGTGGAAAGAGGGGAACCGGCCAGGCAGAGACAGCAAGGGCGGTTCGTTGCTCCAGAGCCTTTCCGTTCACCTTCCCACTCCTGGGCCAGACTACACTCAATCATTTTTTTATTTTTTTTTTATTTTACCTTTATTTAACCAGGCAAGTCAGTTAAGAACACATTCTTATTTTCAATGACGGCCTGGGAACAGTGGGTTAACTGCCTGTTCAGGGGCAGAACGACAGATTTGTACCTTGTCAGCTCAGGGGTTTGAACTCGCAATCTTCCAGTTACTAGGCCAACGCTCTAGCCACTAGGCTACGCTAGGCTACGCTGCCGCGTATGACCCACTGAAGAGATGAGTCTTCAGTAAAGACTTAAAGGTTGAGACCGAGTTTGCTTCTCTGACATGGGTAGGCAGACCGTTCCATAAAACTGGAGCTCTATAGGAGAAAGCCCTGCCTCCAGCTGTTTGCTTAGAAATTCTAGAGACAATTAGGAGGCCTGCATCTTGTGACCGTAGCGTACATGTAGGTATGTACGGCAGGACCAAATCAGAGAGATAGGTAGGAGCAAGCCCATGTAATGCTTTGTAGGTTAGCAGTAAAACCTTGAAATCAGCCCTTGCTTTGACAGGAAGCCAGTGTAGAGAGGCTAGCACTGGAGTAATATGATCCAATTTTTTGGTTCTAGTCAGGATTCTATCAGCCGTATTTAGCACTAACTGAAGTTTATTTAGTGCTTCATCCGGGTAGCCGGAAAGTAGAGCATTGCAGTAGACTAACCTAGAAGTGACAAAAGCATGGATTAATTTTTCTGCATTATTTTTGGACAGAAAGTTTCTGATTTTTGCAATGTTATGTAGATGGAAAAAAGCTGTCCTCGAAATGGTCTTGATATGTTCTTCAAAAGAGAGATCAGGGTCCAGAGTAACGCCGAGGTCCTTCACAGTTTTATTTGAGACGACTTTACAACCATTAAGATTAATTGTCAGATTCAACAGTAGATCTCTTTGTTTCTTGGGACCGACAACAAGCATCTCTGTTTTGTCCGAGTTTAATAGTAGAAAGTTTGCAGCCATCCACTTCCTTATGTCTGAAACACATGCTTCTAACGAGGGCAATTTTGGGGCTTCACCATGTTTCATTGAAATGTACAGCTGTGTGTCATCCGCATAGCAGTGAAACATTATGTTTTCGAATAACATCCCCAAGAGGTAAAATATATAGTGAAGACAATAGTGGTCCTAAAACGGAACCTTGAGGAACACCGAAATTTACAGTTGATTTGTCAGAGGACAAACCATTCACAGAGACAAACTGATATCTTTCCGACAGATAAGATCTAAACCAGGTCAGAACATGTCCGTGTAGACCCATTTGGGTTTCCAATCTCTCCAAAAGAATGTGGTGATCGATGGTATCAAAAGCAGCACTAAGGTCTAGGAGCACGAGGACAGATGCAGAGCCTCGGTCCGATGCCATTAAAATGTCATTTACCACCTTGACAAGTGCCGTCTCAGTGCTATGATGGGGTCTCAAATCAGACTGAAGCATTTTGTATACATTGTTTGTCTTCAGGAAGGCAGTGAGTTGCTGCACAACAGCCTTCTCTAAAAATTTTGAGAGGAATGGAAGATTCGATATAGGCCGATAGTTTTTTATATTTTCTGGGTCAAGGTTTGGCTTTATCAAGAGAGGCTTTATTACTGCCACTTTTAGTGAGTTTGGTACACATCCAGTGGACAGAGAGCCGTTTATTATGTTCAACATAGGAGGGCCAAGCACAGGAAGCAGCTCTTTCAGTAGTTTAGTTGGAATAGGGTCCAGTATGCAGGTTTAGAGGCCATGATTATTTTCATCATTGTGTCAAGAGATATAGTACTAAAACACTTGAGCGTCTCTCTTGATCCTAGGTCCTGGCAGAGTTGTGCAGACTCAGGACAACTGAGGTTTGGAGGAATACGCAGATTTAAAGAGGAGTCCGTAATTTGCTTTCTAATAATCATAATCTTTTCCTCAAAGAAGTTCATGAATTTATCACTGCTAAAGTGAAAGTCATCCTCTCTTGGGGAATGCTGATTTTTAGTTAGCTTTGCGACAGTATCAAAAAGGAATTTCGGATTGTTCTTATTTTCCTCAATTAAGTTAGAAAAATAGGATGATCGAGCAGCAGTAAGGGCTCTTCGGTACTGCACGGTACCGTCTTTCCAAGCTAGTCGGAAGACTTCCAGTTTGGTGTGGCGCCATTTCCGTTCGAATTTTCTGGAAGCTTGCTTCAGAGCTCGGGTATTTTCTGTGTACCAGGGAGCTAGTTTCTTATGAGAAATGTTTTTAGTTTTTAGTGGTGCAACTGCATATAGGGTATTGCGCAAGGTTAAATTGAGATCCTCAGTTAGGTGGTTAACTGATTTTTGTCCTCTGGCGTCCTTGGGTAGACAGAGGGAATCTGGAAGGACATCAAGGAATCTTTGTGTTGTCTGTGAATTTATAGCACAACTTTTGATGTTCCTTGGTTGGGGTCTGAGCAGATTATTTGTTGCAATTGCAAACGTAATAAAATGGTGGTCCGATAGTCCAGGATTATGAGGAAAAACATTAAGATCCACAACATTTATTCCATGGGACAACACTAGGTCCAGCGTATGACTGTGACAGTGAGTGGGTCCAGAGACATGTTGGACAAAACCCACTGAGTCGATGATGGCTCCGAAAGCCTTTTGGAGTGGGTCTGTGGACTTTTCCATGTGAATATTAAAGTCACCAAAGATTAGAATATTATCTGCTATGACTACAAGGTCCGATAGGAATTCAGGGAACTCAGTGAGAAATGCTGTATATGGCCCAGGAGGCCTGTAAACAGTAGCTATAAAAAGTGATTGAGTAGGCTGCATAGATTTCATGACTAGAAGCTCAAAAGACGAAAACGTCATTTTTTTTTTTTGTAAATTGAAATTTGCTATCGTAAATGTTAGCAACACCTCCGCCTTTGCGGGATGCACGGGGGATATGGTCACTAGTGTAGCCAGGAGGTGAGGCCTCATTTAAAACAGTAAATTCATCAGTTTTAAGCCATGTTTCAGTCAGGCCAATCACATCAAGATTATGATCAGTGATTAGTTCATTGACTATAATTGCCTTTGAAGTAAGGGATCTAACATTAAGTAGCCCTATTTTGAGATGTGAGGTATCATGATCTCTTTCAGTAATGACACTTTATCCTAGTGAGATTGCTAAGGCGAACACCGCCATGTTTAGTTTTGCCCAACCTAGGTCTACACTGACTGTGCTAGTGGCAGACTCCACTATGCTGGCAGGCTGGCTAACAGCCTGTTGCCTGGCCTGCACCCTATTTCATTGTGGAGCTAGAGGAGTTGGAGCCCTGTCTATGTTGGTAGATAAGATGAGAGCACCCCTCCAGCTAGAATGGAGTCCGTCACTCCTCAGCAGGTCAGGCTTGGTCCTGTTTGTGGGTGAGTCCCAGAAAGAGGGCCAATTATCTACAAATTCTATCTTTTGGGAGGGGCAGAAAACAGTTTTCAACCAGCGATTGAGTTGTGAGACTGCTGTAGAGCTCATCACTCCCCCTAACTGGGAGGGGGCCAGACACAATTACTCGATGCCGACACATCTTTCTAGCTGATATGCACGCAGAAGCTATGCTGCGCTTGGTGATATCTGACTGTTTCATCCTAACATCGTTGGTGCCGACGTGGATAACAATGTCTCTATACTCTCTACACTCGCCATTTTTAGCTTTAGCCAGCACCATCTTCAGATTAGCCTTAACGTCGGTAGCCCTGCCCCCTGGTAAACAGTGTATGATCGCTGGATGATTCGTTTTAAGTCTAATACTGCGGGTAATGGAGTCGCCAATGACTAGAGTTTTCAATTTGTCAGAGCTAATGGTGGGAACCTTCGGGGTCTCAGACCCCGTAACGGGAGGAGTAGAGACCAGAGAAGACTCGGCCTCTGACTCCGACCCGCTGCTTAATGGGGAAAACCGGTTGGAAGTTTCTGTCGGCTGAATGAGCGACACCGGTTGAGCTTTCCTACAGCATTTCCTTCCAGAAACCGTGAGAAAGTTGTCCGGCTGCGGGGACTGTGCCAGGGGATTTATACTACTATCTGTACTTACTGGTGGCACAGACGCTGTTTCATCCTTTCCTACACTGAAATGACCCTTGCCTAACGATTGCGTCTGAAGCTGGGCTTGTAGCACAGCTATCCTCACCGTAAGGCGAGTACAGCGACTACAATTAGAAGGCATCATGTTAATGTTACTACTTAGCTTCGGCTGTTGGAGGTCCTGACGAATCGTGTCCAGATAAAGCGTCCGGAGTGAAAAAGTTGAGGAAAAAATAAATAAATATATGAACGGTAATTAATCACATTCGGTTGTACTGGGTTAATGACAGGTCTGTAATAATGTCATCACTATCTGTTGTGCTGGGTTAATGATAGGTCTGTCATAATGTAATCACATTCGGTTGTACTGGGTTAATGATATGTCTGTCATACACGTCTGTCATAATGTAATCACATTCTATTGTGCTGGGTTAATGACAGGTCTGTCATAATGTAATCACATTCTATTGTGCTGGGTTAATGATAGGTCTATCATAATTTAATCAAATTCTGTTGTTCTGGGTTAATGACAGGTCTGTCATAATTTAATCAAATTCTGTTTTTCTGGGTTAATGACAGGTCTGTCATACACGTCTGTCATAATGTAATCACATTCTATTGTGCTGGGTTAATGATATGTCTGTCATACACGTCTGTCATAATGTAATCACATTCTATTGTGCTGGGTTAATGACAGGTCTGTCATAATGTAATCACATTCTATTGTGCTGGGTTAATGACACGTCTGTCATAATGTAATCACATTCTATTGTGCTGGGTTAATGACACGTCTGTCATAATGTAATCACATTCTATTGTGCTGGGTTAATGACACGTCTGTCATAATGTAATCACATTCTATTGTGCTGGGTTAATGACACGTCTGTCATAATTTAATCAAATTCTGTTGTTCTGGGTTAATGACAGGTCTGTCATAATTTAATCAAATTCTGTTGTTCTGGGTTAATGACAGGTCTGTCATACACGTCTGTCATAATGTAATCACATTCTATTGTGCTGGGTTAATGACACGTCTGTCATAATTTAATCAAATTCCGTTGTTCTGGGTTAATGACAGGTCTGTCATAATTTAATCAAATTCTGTTGTTCTGGGTTAATGACAGGTCTGTAATAATGTCATCACTATCTGTTGTGCTGGGTTAATGACAGGTCTGTCATAATGTAATCACATTCTATTGTTCTGGGTTAATGACAGGTCTGTAATAATGTCATCACTATCTGTTGTGCTGGGTTAATGACAGGTCTGTCATAATGTAATCACATTCTATTGTGCTGGGTTAAAGATAGGTATGTCATAATGTAATCACATTCTATTGTGCTGGGTTAAAGATAGGTCTGCCATAATGTAATCACATTCTATTGTGCTGGGTTAATGACAGGTCTGCCATAATGTAATCACATTCTATTGTGCTGGGTTAATGATAGGTCTGCCATAATGTAATCACATTCTATTGTGCTGGGTTAATGACAGGTCTGCCATAATGTAATCACATTCTATTGTGCTGGGTTAATGATAGGTCTGCCATAATGTAATCACATTCTATTGTGCTGGGTTAAAGACAGGTCTGTCATAATGTAATCACATTCTATTGTGCTGGGTTAATGATATGTCTGTCATAATGTAATCACATTCTATTGTGCTGGGTTAATGATAGGTCTGTCATAATGTAATCACATTCTATTGTGCTGGGTTAAAGATAGGTCTGTCATAATGTAATCACATTCTATTGTGCTGGGTTAATGATAGGTCTGTCATAATGTAATCACATTCTATTGTGCTGGGTTAAAGATAAGTCTGTCATAATGTAATCACATTCTATTGTGCTGGGTTAAAGATAGGTCTGTCATAATGTAATCACATTCTATTGTGCTGAGTTAATGATAGGTCTGTCATAATGTAATCACATTCTATTGTGCTGGGTTAAAGATAGGTCTGCCATAATGTAATCACATTCTATTGTGCTGGGTTAATGATAGGTCTGTCATAATGTAATCACATTCTATTGTGCTGGGTTAATGACAGGTCTGTCATAATGTAATCACATTCTATTGTGCTGGGTTAAAGATAGGTCTGTCATAATGTAATCACATTCTATTGTGCTGGGTTAATGATAGGTCTGTCATAATGTAATCACATTCTATTGTGCTGGGTTAATGATAGGTCTGTCATAATGTAATCACATTCTATTGTGCTGGGTTAATGATAGGTCTGTCATAATGTAATCACATTCTATTGTGCTGGGTTAAAGATAGGTCTGCCATAATGTAATCACATTCTATTGTGCTGGGTTAATGATAGGTCTGTCATAATGTAATCACATTCTATTGTGCTGGGTTAAAGATAGGTCTGTCATAATGTAATCACATTCTATTGTGCTGGGTTAATGATAGGTCTGTCATAATGTAATCACATTCTATTGTGCTGGGTTAAAGATAGGTCTGTCATAATGTAATCACATTCTATTGTGCTGGGTTAATGATAGGTATGTCATAATGTAATCACATTCTATTGTGCTGGGTTAATGATAGGTCTGTCATAATGTAATCACATTCTATTGTGCTGGGTTAATGATAGGTCTGTCATAATGTAATCACATTCTATTGTGCTGGGTTAAATATAGGTCTGTCATAATGTAATCACATTCTATTGTGCTGAGTTAATGATAGGTCTGTCATAATGTAATCACATTCTATTGTGCTGGGTTAAAGATAGGTCTGTCATAATGTAATCACATTCTATTGTGCTGGGTTAAAGATAGGTCTGTCATAATGTAATCACATTCTATTGTGCTGGGTTAAAGATAGGTCTGTCATAATGTAATCACATTCTATTGTGCTGGGTTAAAGATAGGTCTGTCATAATGTAATCACATTCTATTGTGCTGGGTTAATGATAGGTCTGTCATAATGTAATCACATTCTATTGTGCTGGGTTATAGCCCTCGAACCTCAAGGTCGCTAACATTTACAGAAAAGCGACCAGTTAAATTATGGCCTTTTCAATATGAAAAGTCCTCTCCTGTAACATGTGATGATTTGTTGTCTGTCAAAATGAACGTTGCTAGACATCCTAAAATGCACCCTATTCCCTTCATATCCCATAGGGTTCTGGTCTAAAGCAGTGCACTACAAAGGGAATAGATTGCCACTTGAGAATGAATCGTGGGCTTTTGATAGGGCCTTTCCAGATTGCATTTGCATCCAACCAGTTCTCTACTCCTCTGTGTTTAGTAAGTACTTTATGAAACAGTCATAAATCCTCATTTGGTGTTTCATGTTCCGTTTCTGTCTCTATTGCTGACTGGCACGACTGATTTTATGGACCTGAGGTAAATGTTTTGAGAGGCATTACTCAAACGGGGCGAGGTTTCTCTTTTAGAAACGACTAGACACACAACCGAGTAAATATACACAGGACAGAGTAAATATAAACAGGACAGAGTACCTATACACCTGACAGAGTACCTATACACAGGACAGAGTACCTATACACAGAAGAGAGTACCTATACACAGAACAGAGTACCTATACACAGGACAGAGTAAATATAAACAGGACAGAGTACCTATACACCTGACAGAGTACCTATACACAGGACAGAGTACCTATACACAAAACAGAGTACCTATACACAGGACAAAATAAATATACACAGGACAGAGTAAATATACACAGAACAGAGTAAATATACACAGAACAGAGTAAATATACACAGGACAGAGTACCTATATACAGGACAGAGTACCTATACCCAGGACAGAGTACCTATACACAGGAGAGAGTACCTATACACAGGACAGAATACCTATACACAGAACAGAGTACCTATACACAAGACAGAGTACCTATACACAGGACAGAGTACCTATACACAGGACAGAATATCTATACACATGACAGAGTACCCATACACAGGACTGAGTACCTATACACAGGACAGAGTACCAATACACAGAACAGAGTACCTATACACAAGACAGAGTACCTATAAACAGGACAGAGTACCTATACACAGGACAGAGTACCTATACACAGGACAGAGTACCTATACACAGGACAAAGTACATATACACAAGACAGAGTACCTATACAACAGGACATAGTACCTATACACAGGACAGAGTACCTATACACAGGACAGAGTACCTATACACAGGACAGAGTACCTATACACGGGACAGAGTACCTATACACAGGACAGAGTACCTGCACACATGACAGAGTACCTATACACAGGACAGAGTACCTATACACAGGACAGAGTACCTATACACAAGACAGAGTACATGTACACATGACAGAGTACATATACACAGGACTGAGTACCTATACACAGGACAGAGTACCTATACACGAGACAGAGTACCTATAAACAGGACAGAGTACCTAAACACAGGACAGAGTACCTTTACACAGGACAGAGTACCTACATACAGGACAGAGTACCTATACACAGGACAGAGTACCTACATACAGGACAGAGTACCTATACACAGGACAGAGTACCTATACACAGGACAGAATATCTATACACAGGACAGAGTACCTATACACAGGACAGAGTACCTATACACAGGACAGAGTACCTATACACAGAACATAGTACCTATACACAGGACAGAGTACCTATACACAGGACAGAGTACCTACATACAGGACAGAATATCTATACACAAGACAGAGTACCTATAAACAGGACAGAGTACCTATACACAGGACAGAGTACCTATACACAGAACATAGTACCTATACACAGGACAGAGTACCTATACACAGGACAGAGTACCTACATACAGGACAGAGTACCTATACACAGGACAGAGTACCTACATACAGGACAGAGTACCTTTACACAGGACAGAGTACCTACATACAGGACAGCATACCTACACACAAGACAGAGTACCTGTACACATGACAGAGTACCTATACACAGGACAGAGTACCTATACAACAGAACAGAGTACCTATACACAGGACAGCATACCTACACACAAGACAGAGTACCTGTACACATGACAGAGTACCTATACACAGGACAGAGTACCTATACACAGGACAGAGTACCAATACACAGAACAGAGTACCTATACACGAGACAGAGTACCTATAAACAGGACAGAGTACCTAAACACAGGACAGAGTACCTTTACACAGGACAGAGTACCTACATACAGGACAGAGTACCTATACACAGGACAGAGTACCTACATACAGGACAGAGTACCTATACACAGGACAGAGTACCTATACACAGGACAGAGTACCTACATACAGGACAGAGTACCTATACACAGGACAGAGTACCTATACACAGGACAGAGTACCTATACACAGGACAGAGTACCTATAAACAGGACAGAGTACCTATACACAGGACAGAGTACCTATACACTGCTCTCGAAATCAAATCTCATCAATGTTACGTACTTTAAGCTTCAGTTTAGGGTGCAGGGTTTTGGTCCAGCACAACCCATCCCAGTAACACATTATTCTAACAATCATACATTTATAATATTCAATCAATCAGTAAATTAATCAATTCATGTGTATTTTTGAAAGGGCTTTTTACATCAGCAGATGTCCCCCTGCTTTCCAGGTATGTCTACCAGGCCTGATCTAGTTGAATATTTGAAACAGCTGTGTTGTTGTATGGCTGAAACAAAACCCTGCACCCAAACTGGCCTTGTGCAGGTGGGGTTGCCCTCTTTTGCACTGAATACAAACATGTGAGATGAGTAGGTGTAATAACAGAATGGAAGTATCTGAATGAAGCAGGTGTAATAACAAAATGGAAGTATCTGAATGAAGCAGGTGTAATAACAAAATGGAAGTATCTGAATGAAGCAGGTGTAATAACAAAATGGAAGTATCTGAATGAAGCAGGTGTAATAACAAAATGGAAGTATCTGAATGAAGCAGGTGTAATAACAAAATGGAAGAATCTGAATGAAGCAGGTGTAATAACAGAATGGAAGTATCTGAATGAAGCAGGTGTAATAACAAAATGGAAGTATCTGAATGAAGCAGGTGTAATAACAAAATGGAAGAATCTGAATGAAGCAGGTGTAATAACAGAATGGAAGTATCTGAATGAAGCAGGTGTAATAACAAAATGGAAGTATCTGAATGAAGCAGGTGTAATAACAAAATGGAAGTATCTGAATGAAGCAGGTGTAATAACAAAATGGAAGTATCTGAATGAAGCAGGTGTAATAATAAAATGGAAGTATCTGAATGAAGCAGGTGTAATAACAGAATGGAAGTATCTGAATGAAGCAGGTGTAATAATAGAATGGAAGTATCTGAATGAAGCAGGTGTAATAACAAAATGGAAGTATCTGAATGAAGCAGGTGTAATAACAGAATGGAAGTATCTGAATGAAGCAGGTGTAATAAGAAAATGGAAGTATCTGAATGAAGCAGGTGTAATAACAAAATGGAAGTATCTGAATGAAGCAGGTGTAATAACAAAATTGAAGTATCTGAATGAAGCAGGTGTAATAACAAAATGGAAGTATCTGAATGAAGCAGGTGTAATAACAAAATGGAAGAATCTGAATGAAGCAGGTGTAATAACAAAATGGAAGTAGGTCAAAGTGTCAGTAATAGACAAGAAGATGAAGTCATTCTTCCCCAGTTTCCAACAATGGTTTAGTTAAAGAGTACACACACACACACACACACACACACACACACACACACACACACACACACACACACACACACACACACACACACACACACACACACACACACACACACACACACACACACACACACACACACACACACACACAAGACATGGGCCTACAGTGATGGGGTCAATTCCATCTCAGTTCCATGCATCTCAGGTACTGAACTGAATTCCATTTGAACAGGTAGACTCCGCGGCTCCTTCTCCAGCCTGGAGCTGAGGGGAAATTGACCCCAACACTGATGGGAAACCATACCGTATACTAGAGACAGTGACTGTGTCCCAAATGGTTCCCTATTCCCTTCATAGTGCACTACTTTAAAACCAGGGCACATAGGTCCCATAGAAGTACACTGTGTAGTGAATAGGATGCCATTAAGGACACATGCAGAATGGTTATTTGGTAGGAGTGCTACTGAGCTTCAAATGTAAGAACTAAAGACTCAATCCTGAAATTGTAAAAACAACAAACGGACATTAAGCTGTGGGAGAAGGGAGAGGTAAATGCAACTACTCTCATCTTCATAGAGCGCAATGAAGGACAGGACAGTCTATGAGATCAATGTTTGTTTATGAAGAGTCGTGCTTGAGTTACATTCTTCAACAATCAATAGGTAATGTCAATTGAATTTGACCAAAAAAACAGCCGTCAAGATCACAGATTCCACCTTTAAAGACTGGCAAGGGAGTCTTCGAACAAAATGGTCTTCCTATTGGCCAATAAAAACACACAGCACTCACAAAGCCCTCCTGTAGTAAGTCCTATGAAATACATGATTACATTGGCGTTATACGGTATTGGAAGAAAGGAAACACGACAGAACACAGTTTCGTTTCCACCTTCATTCTCAGGGTCAACACAGTGTTGTTGGAAAGCTATTTTATTTTGACTTAACCATTTCAAAACATACTGAATGTGCTGTTCCTTGGAGGCCCACTGCAGTTCAAACGGCATTCCTTTGACCTTTGACCTGTTATCTTTTATCGTGAGATAGAAAGAGAGAAAAAGGTTCAAGTCCCAATCAAACATGACTGTTATATGTGGACTGTGTTCAAAATGACTCCCTATTCCCTTCACAGCAGTCTTCTTTTGACCAGGGCCCCTGGGGGACCAGGGTAGCATTCAGGACACATGGCCCCTATTCCCTTCACAACAGTCTTCTTCTGACCAGGGCCCCTGGGGGACCAGGGTGGCATTCAGGACACATGGCCCCTATTCCCTTCACAACAGTCTTCTTCTGACCAGGGCCCCTGGGGGACCAGGGTGGCATTCAGGACACATGGCCCCTATTCCCTTCACAGCAGTCTTCTTCTGACCAGGGCCCCTGGGGGACCAGGGTAGCATTCAGGACACATGGCCCCTATAACACAGTCTATTGAAGAGGCCTCTTTTCTGGCTTTTAAATTTCTCCTCAAGTGTTTTGATTTTCTTTTTCCCATTTCACACCTCCTAATGACACACACACCTTACACACACACACACACACACACACACCTTACACACACACACACACACACACACACACACACACACACACACACACACACACACACACACACACACACACACACACACACACACACACACACCACACACACACACACCTAGACACACACACACACCTTACACACACACACACACACACACACACACACCTTACACACACACACACACACCTTACACACACACACACACACACACAGTACACACAACACACACACACACCTTACACACACCAGTACACACACACACACACACACACACACACACACACACACACACAGACACACACACACACACACACACACACACACACACACACACACACACACATAGACAAATACACACACACACACACACACAGTACACACACACACACACACCACACACACACAGTACACACAATACACACACACACACACACATACACACACAAACACACACACACCTTACACACACACACACACACACACACCTTACACACACCTTACACACACACCTTACACACACCTTACACACACACACACACACACACACACCTTACACACACACCTTACACACACATACACACACAACACACACACACACACACACACACACACACACACACACACACACACACCTTACACACACACACACACCTTACACACACACACACACACACACCTTACACACACACACACACAAATACACACACACCACACACCATACACACACACCTTAAACACACCTTACACACACACCTTACACACACAATACACACACCTTACACACACATACAGTAGACAAATACACACACACCTTACACACACACCTTACACACACATACAGTAGACAAATATACACACACACCTTACACACACATACAGTAGACAAATATACACACACACCTTACACACACACACACACACACACACACACACACACCTTACACACACAAACAGAAGACAAACACACACACACCTTACACACACACCTTACACACACACAGTAGACTTACACACACCTCACACACACACACAGTACACAATACACACACACCTTACACACGCACACACAGTAGACAAATACACACACACCTTACACACACACAGTAGACAAATACACACACACCTTACACACACACATAGTAGACAAATAAACACACACCTTACACACACATACACAGACACCTTACACACACACCTTACACACACACAGTAGACAAATACACACACACACAGTAGACAAATACACACACACCTTACACACACACAGTAGACAAATACACACACACCTTACACACACACACAGTAGACAAATACACACACACCTTACACACACACACACAGTAGACAAATACACACACACCTTACACACACACCTTACACACACACAGTAGACATACACACACACCTTACACACACACACACACAGTACACACACACCTTACACACACATATAGTAGACAAATACACACACACCTTACACACACCTTACACACACACCTTACACACACACAGTAGACAAATACACACACACCTTACACACACACAGTAGACAAATACACACACACCT
This sequence comes from Oncorhynchus keta, assembly GCF_023373465.1. Lineage (NCBI taxonomy): Eukaryota > Metazoa > Chordata > Actinopteri > Salmoniformes > Salmonidae > Oncorhynchus > Oncorhynchus keta. The sequence continues at coordinate 19,768,226 of NC_068436.1, forward strand.
TACACACATACAGTGGACAAATACACACACACCTTACACACATACATTAGACAAATACACACACACCTTACACACACACACACACACACACATCTTACACACACACCTTACACACACATACAGTAGACAAATACACACACACCTTACACACACACCTTACACACACACACACATCTTACACACACACCTTACACACACATACAGTAGACAAATACACACACACCTTACACACACACAGTAGACAAATACACACACACCTTACACACATACAGTAGACAAATACACACACACCTTACACACACACAGTAGACAAATACACACACACCTTACACACACACACATACAGTAGACAAATACACACACATACAGTACACACACACCTTACAAACACACACACACATCTTACACACACACCTTACACACATACAGTAGACAAATACACACACACCTTACACACACACAGTAGACAAATACACACACACCTTACACACACAGCTGTCTTTCTCTCCCTAGCTGTCTTTCTCTCCCTAGCTGTCTTTCTCTCCCTCGCTGTCTTTCTCTCCCTCGCTGTCTTTCTCTCCCTAGCTGTCTTTCTCTCCCTAGCTGTCTTTCTCTCCCTAGCTGTCTTTCTCTCCCTAGCTGTCTTTCTCTCCCTCACTGTCTTTCTCTCCCTAGCTGTCTTTCTCTCCCTAGCTGTCTTTCTCTCCCTCGCTGTCTTTCTCTCCCTAGCTGTCTTTCTCTCCCTAGCTGTCTTTCTCTCCCTCGCTGTCTTTCTCTCCCTAGCTGTCTTTCTCTCCCTAGCTGTCTTTCTCTCCCTAGCTGTCTTTCTCTCCCTCGCTGTCTTTCTCTCCCTAGCTGTCTTTCTCTCCCTAGCTGTCTTTCTCTCCCTCACTGTCTTTCTCTCCCTAGCTGTCTTTCTCTCCCTAGCTGTCTTTCTCTCCCTCGCTGTCTTTCTCTCCCTAGCTGTCTTTCTCTCCCTAGCTGTCTTTCTCTCCCTCGCTGTCTTTCTCTCCCTAGCTGTCTTTCTCTCCCTAGCTGTCTTTCTCTCCCTAGCTGTCTTTCTCTCCCTCGCTGTCTTTCTCTCCCTAGCTGTCTTTCTCTCCCTAGCTGTCTTTCTCTCCCTCGCTGTCTTTCTCTCCCTCGCTGTCTTTCTCTCCCTAGCTGTCTTTCTCTCCCTAGCTGTCTTTCTCTCCCTAGCTGTCTTTCTCTCCCTAGCTGTCTTTCTCTCCCTAGCTGTCTTTCTTTCCCTAGCTGTCTTTATCTCCCTAGATTAGGAACTCATAGTGGATAGGGTGTCATTAGGGAACTCATCGTGGATAGGGTGTCATTAGGGAACTCATAGGGGATAGGGTGTCATTAGGGAACTCATAGTGGATTGGGTGTCATTAGGGAACTCATCGTGGATAGGGTGTCATTAGGGAACTCATAGTGGATAGGGTGTCATTAGGGAACTCATAGTGGATAGGGTGTCATTAGGGAACTCATAGTGGATAGGGTGTCATTAGGAACTCATAGTGGATAGGGTGTCATTAGGGAACTCATAGTGGATAGGGTGTCATTGGGGAACTCATAGTGGATAGGGTGTCATTAGGGAACTCATAGTGGATAGGGTGTCATTAGGGAACTCATAGTGGATAGGGTGTCATTAGGAACTCATAGTGGATAGGGTGTCATTAGGGAACTCATAGTGGATAGGGTGTCATTGGGGAACTCATAGTGGATAGGGTGTCATTAGGGAACTCATAGTGGATAGGGTGTCATTAGGGAACTCATAGTGGATAGGGTGTCATTAGGGAACTCATAGTGGATAGGGTGTCATTAGGGAACTCATCGTGGATAGGGTGTCATTAGGGAACTCATAGTGGATAGGGTGTCATTAGGAACTCATAGTGGATAGGGTGTCATTAGGAACTCATAGTGGATAGGGTGTCATTGGGGAACTCATAGTGGATAGGGTGTCATTAGGAACTCATAGTGGATAGGGTGTCTTTAGGGAACTCATAGTGGATAGGGTTTCATTAGGGAACTCATCGTGGATAGGGTGTCATTAGGGAACTCATAGGGGATAGGGTGTCATTAGGAACTCATAGTGGATAGGGTGTCATTTGGGAACTCATAGTGGATAGGGTCTCTTTAGGGAACTCATAGTGGATAGGGTTTCATTAGGGAACTCATAGTGGATAGGGTGTCATTAGGAAACTCATAGTGGATAGGGTGTCATTAGGGAACTCATAGGGGATAGGGTGTCATTAGGGAACTCATAGTGGATAGGGTGTCATTAGGGAACTCATAGTGGATTGGGTGTCATTAGGGAACTCATAGTGGATAGGGTGTCATTAGGAAACTCATAGTGGATAGGGTGTCATTAGGAACTCATAGTGGATAGGGTGTCATTAGGGAACTCATAGTGGATAGGGTGTCATTAGGGAACTCATAGTGGATAGGGTGTCATTAGGGAACTCATAGTGGATAGGGTGTCATTAGGAACTCATAGTGGATAGGGTGTCATTAGGAACTCATAGTGGATAGGGTGTCATTAGGGAACTCATAGTGGATTGGGTGTCATTAGGGAACTCATAGTGGATAGGGTGTCATTAGGAAACTCATAGTGGATAGGGTGTCATTAGGAACTCATAGTGGATAGGGTGTCATTAGGGAACTCATAGTGGATAGGGTGTCATTAGGGAACTCATAGTGGATAGGGTGTCATTAGGGAACTCATAGTGGATAGGGTGTCATTAGGAACTCATAGTGGATAGGGTGTCATTAGGAACTCATAGTGGATAGGGTGTCATTAGGGAACTCATAGGGGATAGGGTGTCATTAGGGAACTCATAGTGGATAGGGTGTCATTAGGAACTCATAGTGGATAGGGTGTCATTAGGAACTCATAGTGGATAGGGTGTCATTAGGGAACTCATAGGGGATAGGGTGTCATTAGGGAACTCATAGTGGATAGGGTGTCATTAGGAACTCATAGTGGATAGGGTGTCATTAGGGAACTCATAGTGGATAGGGTGTCATTAGGGAACTCATAGGGGATAGGGTGTCATTAGGGAACTCATAGGGGATAGGGTGTCATTAGGGAACTCATAGTGGATAGGGTGTCATTAGGAACTCATAGTGGATAGGGTGTCATTAGGGAACTCATAGTGGATAGGGTGTCATTAGGGAACTCATAGTGGATAGGGTGTCATTAGGGAACTCATAGTGGATAGGGTGTCATTGGGAACTCATAGTGGATAGGGTGTCATTAGGGAACTCATAGGGGATAGGGTGTCATTAGGGAACTCATAGGGGATAGGGTGTCATTAGGGAACTCATAGTGGATAGGGTGTCATTAGGAACTCATAGGGGATAGGGTGTCATTAGGGAACTCATAGTGGATAGGGTGTCATTAGGGAACTCATAGGGGATAGGGTGTCATTAGGGAACTCATAGTGGATAGGGGGATGCAGCCGGGCAATTCAAGGCATTATCAGGTGCTTGTCAAAGTTATAAAACAAAACAACTTTCTTCAAATCATCATTGGAGCTGCGTCATGCAGCCTTAGAACGTATTAAATCTAAACATACAACATCTGCATCACAACTAAAGTTACTTAAATAACTCTACATTTAGCATAGAGGAAGGAGTACCTGTTAAACCGCTCAACACGGAAGAGCCACTTCCTCATATAGTTTGGAGAAAATATCCTTTCTATTTCATTCAGCTTGTTCAATTGTATTCTTCACACTATAAAGTAGTATAAGACAAAGCCACGGAATTCTAAGTCAATCTTTTCTGCTAAATTGACTTGTGTAGATGTTCCAGAGGTCTGCATCAGTGGCTTGGAGGCTGTTTGTGGAAGCCAGGAGATGCTAGATGTGTTAATGTTAATTAACGGCCAATTACCTTGAGAACGGCAACTATTTACATTAGATTTACATTGATGGAAACAATTAACAGAATAGTCAACATCACTACTACTACTACTACTGCTACTACTACTACTACTACTACTGCTACTACTACTACTACTACTACTACTACTACTACTACTACTACTACTACTACTACCACCACTGCTACTACTACTACTACTACTACTACTACTACTACTACTACTACTACTACTACTACTACTACTACTACTACTACTACTACTACTACTACTGCTACTACTACTACTGCTACTACTACTACTACTACTACTGCTACTACTACTACTACTACTACTGCTACTACTACTACATTTACATTACATTTAAGTCATTTAGCAGACGCTCTTATCCAGAGCGACTTACAAATTGGTGCATTCACCTTATGACATCCAGTGGAACAGCCACTTTACAATAGTGCATCTAAATCTTTTAAGGGGGGGGTGAGAAGGATTACTTTATCCTATCCTAGGTATTCCTTAAAGAGGTGGGGTTTCAGGTGTCTCCGGAAGGTGGTGATTGACTCCGCTGTCCTGGCGTCGTGAGGGAGTGTGTTCCACCATTGGGGAGCCAGAGCAGCGAACAGTTTTGACTGGGCTGAGCGGGAACTGTACTTCCTCAGTGGTAGGGAGGCGAGCAGGCCAGAGGTGGATGAACGCAGTGCCCTTGTTTGGGTGTAGGGCCTGATCAGAGCCTGGAGGTACTGAGGTGCCGTTCCCCTCACAGCTCCGTAGGCAAGCACCATGGTCTTGTAGCGGATGCGAGCTTCAACTGGAAGCCAGTGGAGAGAGCGGAGGAGCGGGGTGACGTGAGAGAACTTGGGAAGGTTGAACACCAGACGGGCTGCGGCGTTCTGGATGAGTTGTAGGGGTTTAATGGCACAGGCAGGGAGCCCAGCCAACAGCGAGTTGCAGTAATCCAGACGGGAGATGACAAGTGCCTGGATTAGGACCTGCGCCGCTTCCTGTGTGAAGCAGGGTCGTGCTCTGCGGATGTTGTAGAGCATGAACCTACAGGAACGGGCCACCGCCTTGATGTTAGTTGAGAACGACAGGGTGTTGTCCAGGATCACGACAAGGTTCTTAGCGCTCTGGGAGGAGGACACAATGGAGTTGTCAACCGTGATGGCGAGTTCATGGAACGGGCAGTTCTTCCCCGGGAGGAAGAGCAGCTCCGTCTTGCCGAGGTTCAGCTTGAGGTCGTGATCCGTCATCCACACTGATATGTCTGCCAGACATGCAGAGATGCGATTCGCCACCTGGTCGTCAGAAGGGGGAAAGGAGAAGATTAATTGTGTGTCGTCTGCATAGCAATGATAGGAGAGACCATGTGAGGTTATGACAGAGCCAAGTGACTTGGTGTATAGCGAGAATAGGAGAGGGCCTAGAACAGAGCCCTGGGGGACACCAGTGGTGAGAGCACGTGGTGAGGAGACAGATTTTCGCCACGCCACCTGGTAGGAGCGACCTGTCAGGTAGGACGCAATCCAAGCGTGGGCCGCGCCGGAGATGCCCAACTCGGAGAGGGTGGAGAGGAGGATCTGATGGTTCACAGTATCGAAGGCAGCCGATAGGTCTAGAAGGATGAGAGCAGAGGAGAGAGAGTTAGCTTTAGCAGTGCGGAGCGCCTCCGTGATACAGAGAAGAGCAGTCTCAGTTGAATGACTAGTCTTGAAACCTGACTGATTTGGATCAAGAAGGTCATTCTGAGAGAGATAGCGGGAGAGCTGGCCAAGGACGGCACGTTCGAGAGTTTTGGAGAGAAAAGAAAGAAGGGATACTGGTCTGTAGTTGTTGACATCGGAGGGATCGAGTGTAGGTTTTTTCAGAAGGGGTGCAACTCTCGCTCTCTTGAAGACGGAAGGGACGTAGCCAGCGGTCAGGGATGAGTTGATGAGCGAGGTGAGGTAAGGGAGAAGGTCTCCGGAAATGGTCTGGAGAAGAGAGGAGGGGATAGGGTCGAGCGGGCAGGTTGTTGGGCGGCCGGCCGTCACAAGACGCAAGATTTCATCTGGAGAGAGAGGGGAGAAAGAGGTCAGAGCACAGGGTAGGGCAGTGTGAGCAGAACCAGCGGTGTCGTTTGACTTAGCAAACGAGGATCGGATGTCGTCGACCTTCTTTTCAAAATGGTTGACGAAGTCATCTGCAGAGAGGGAGGAGGGGGGAGGGGGAGGAGGATTCAGGAGGGAGGAGAAGGTGGCAAAGAGCTTCCTAGGGTTAGAGGAAGATGCTTGGAATTTAGAGTGGTAGAAAGTGGCTTTAGCAGCAGAGACAGAGGAGGAAAATGTAGAGAGGAGGGAGTGAAAGGATGCCAGGTCCGCAGGGAGGCGAGTTTTCCTCCATTTCCGCTCGGCTGCCCGGAGCCGTGTTCTGTGAGCTCGCAATGAGTCGTCGAGCCACGGAGCGGGAGGGGAGGACCGAGCCGGCCTGGAAGATAGGGGACATAGAGAGTCAAAGGATGCAGAAAGGGAGGAGAGGAGGGTTGAGGAGGCAGAATCAGGAGATAGGTTGGAGAAGGTTTGAGCAGAGGGAAGAGATGATAGGATGGAAGAGGAGAGAGTAGCGGGGGAGAGCGAGCGAAGGTTGGGACGGCGCGATACCATCCGAGTAGGGGCAGTGTGGGAAGTGTTGGATGAGAGCGAGAGGGAAAAGGATACAAGGTAGTGGTCGGAGACTTGGAGGGGAGTTGCAATGAGGTTAGTGGAAGAACAGCATCTAGTAAAGATGAGGTCGAGCGTATTGCCTGCCTTGTGAGTAGGGGGGAAGGTGAGAGGGTGAGGTCAAAAGAGGAGAGGAGTGGAAAGAAGGAGGCAGAGAGGAATGAGTCAAAGGTAGACGTGGGGAGGTTAAAGTCGCCCAGAACTGTGAGAGGTGAGCCGTCCTTAGGAAAGGAGCTTATCAAGACATCAAGCTCATTGATGAACTCTCCGAGGGGACCTGGAGGGCGATAAATGATAAGGATGTTAAGCTTGAAAGGGCTGGTAACTGTGACAGCATGAAATTCAAAGGAGGCGATAGACAGATGGGTAAGGGGAGAAAGAGAGAATGACCACTT
>NC_068436.1:19791000-19813500 GCF_023373465.1 Oncorhynchus keta
ACAGTACATACTGTATCTTTACTACAGTAGAGGACTACAGTACATACTGTATCTTTACTACAATAGAGGACTACAGTACATACTGTATCTTTACTACAGTCCATACTGTATCTTTACTACAGTAGAGGACTACAGTACATACTGTATTTTTACTACAGTAGAGGACTACAGTACATACTGTATCTGTACTACAGTACATACTGTATCTTTACTACAATAGAGGACTACAGTACATACTGTATCTTTACTACAGTAGAGGACTACAGTACATACTGTATCTTTACTACAGTAGAGGATTACAGTACATACTGTCTATGTACTACAATAGAGGACTACAGTACATACTGTATCTGTACTACAATAGAGGACCACAATACATACTGTATCTTTACTACACTACATACTGTCTCTTTACTACAGTAGAGGACTACAGTACATACTGTAGCTTTACTACAGTAGAGGACTACAGTACATACTGTATACTGTACATACTGTACTTTTCTACAATAGAGGACTACAGTACATACTGTATCTTTACTACATACTGTATCATACTACTGTATCTTTACTACAGTAGAGGACTACAGTACATACTGTAGCTTTACTACAGTAGAGAACTACAGTACATACTGTAAATGTACTACATTAGAGGACTACAGTACATACTGTATCTTTACTACAGTACATACTGTATCTTTACTACAGTAGAGGAGTACACATACTGTATCTTTACTACAGTAGAGGACTATCTTTCTATACACAGTAGAGGACTACAGTACATACTGTATCTAGAGGACTACAGTACATAGGACTACAATAGAGGACCACAATACATACTGTATCTTTACTACACTACATACTGTATCTTTACTACAGTAGAGGACTACAGTACATACTGTAGCTTTACTACAGTAGAGGACTACAGTACATACTGTATCTTTACTACAGTACATACTGTATCTTTTCTAAATAGAGGACTACAGTACATACTGTATCTGTACTACAATATAGGACCACAATACATACTGTATCTTTACTACACTACATACTGTATCTTTACTACAGTAGAGGACTACAGTACATACTAGCTTTACTACAGTAGAGAACTCAGTACATACTGTAAATGTACTACATTAGAGGACTACAGTACATACTGTATCTTTACTACAGTAGAGGACTACAGTACATACTGTATCTATACTACAGTACATACTGTATCTTTACTACAATAGAGGACTACAGTACATACTGTATCTTTACTACAGTAGAGGACTACAGTACATACTGTATCTTTACTACAGTACATGACTACAGTACATACTGTATCTTTACTACAGTAGAGGACTACAGTACATACTGTATGGGGTTGGAAGGAGAATGGAGAGGGGTTCGAAGAGGGGTTGGAGGGAGGATTGAGGATGGAAGGAGGAAGTATGGAGGGATGACGGAGGGAGAATAGAGGGGGGTTGAAGGGGGGATGGAGGTGGGTTGGAAGATGGATGGAGGATGGAGGGATGACAGAGGCAGGATGGAGGGACGATAGAGTGGTGTTGGATGGGAGTTGGAGCATGGAGGGGGTGGATGGAGGAGGGGGTAAGGAGGATGGAGGGGGTTGGAGGGGGATGGTCGGGGGTTGGATGGAGGATGGAGGGAGGATGGAGTGGGATGGAGGGGGTGGAGAATGGAAGGAGAAGGCGAGGGGGATGAGGGGGATGGAGGATGGAGGGAGGATAGAGGGGGATGGAGGATGGGGGAGGATAGAGGGAGGATGGATGAAGGATGGATGAAGGATGGAGGGGGTTGGAGTGTGGATGGATGGAAGATAGAGGGGTTGGAGGATGGAGGGGGTTCGAGGGGGATGGAGGGCGATGGAGGGGGACAGAGGGGTGATGGAGGGGATTGGAGGGAGGATGAAGAGAGGATGTAGGGGTTGGAGGGAGGATGGGAGAGGGGATAGAGGGTGTTTGGAGGGAGGATGGAGAGGGGATGGAGGGTGTTTGGAGGGAGGATGGAGAGGGGATGGAGGGGGGTTGGAGGGTGTTTGGAGGGAGGATGGAGAAGGGATGGATGGGGGATGGAGGGTGTTTGGAGGGAGGATGGAGGGGGACAGAGGGGTGATGGAGGGGGTTGGAGGGAGGATGGAGGGGGAATGGAGGGGGATTGGAGATGGGGTTGGAGGGAGGATGGAGGGGGGAAGGAGGAGAAATGGAGGGGGCTGGTGGATGGAGGGAGGACAGAGGTGGGTTGGACTATGATGGTGGAGGGTTGTAGGGAGGACGGAGGGAGGATGGAGACGGTTTGGAGGGGTGTTGGAGGGTGTTGGGACATCCATCTTTATTCACTTTCATATGCTGGGATCAAGTTACAAGTTTCGCTAAATGTCATGACGGTTAGCAGACCAAGCGTGTCAGTCAGTCCTGTGTGTGTGTGTGTGTGTGTGTGTGTGTCTGTGTGCGCAAACATATGTGTGTGTTTTTTTGTGTGAGTGTGTGTGTGTGTGCCTTTGTTGTGTGTGAACTCTACCACACAGTATCAAGTCATCATGCTGCCTGTGGCTCCTTCCCTGATCTCCGATGTTGACTCTGACTGTCAGGCGAACAGAGGGGGGTTGGGACATCCAAACACACACCCACACACACACACCCACACACACACACACACACACACACACACACACACACACACACACACACACACACACACACACACACACACACACACACACACACACACACACACTCCTTTCGTGATAGTGGATCTTGACTGTGGCTGTCAGGCATAGCAGGGTCTGAGAAATCAATCTTTGATACACTGGGACCAAGTCAGCACTTTATACTAGATGATGGTTAGCAGACCAAGCGTGTTAGTCAGTCAGTCCCTGTGTGTGGGTTTCTGTGTTTCTGTATGTGTGTGTGTGTGTGTGTGTGTGTGTGTGTGTGTGTGTGTGTGTGTGTGTGTGTGTGTGTGTGTGTGTGTGTGTGTGTGTGTGTGTGTGTGTGTGTGTGTGTGTGTGTGTGAATGTGTGTGAATGTGTGCTCTCACAGTCTCACTGCAGAATCCGACTTTGTCCATAAACGTCAAGTTTGGAAGGTTAAGATTAGGCATTAATTCTGAATGGTTCAGTTCAGGCATTAATTCTGAATGGTTAAGGTAAAGGTTAAAGGTTAGGAAAGTGTTAAAAACCCAACGTGTAAAGCGAGGGCCGAGCAGTGGTTTTCACACGCCACTTTCAAGCTTGCGGTTTATGCCAATCTGCCAGACACTTCCACAACGCCCTGGAAAAACCCAAGCCTACTTGATGGCATTAGCGCTCACCGTTTCCCCCTAGTGGCCACTATTGAAGTTGTCTTCCAGACGTCCTGCTTACTTGAAAGGACGTCAAATATCTCTGTGCATCTTGATCGACCTGGCTGTTCACCTGGCTGTCGACCTGGCTGTTAACCTGGCTGTTCACCTGGCTGTTACCTGGCTGTCGACCTGGCTGTTGACCTGGCTGTTACCTGGCTGTCGACCTGGCTGTCGACCTGGCTGTGTAGACGGCTGTCGACCTGGCTGTTGACCTGGCTGTTGACCTGGCTGTCGACCTGGCTGTCGACCTGGCTGTTGACCTGGCTGTGTAGATGGCTGTTGACCTGGCTGTCGACCTGGCTGTCGACCTGGCTGTCGACCTGGCTGTGTAGATGGCTGTTGACCTGGCTGTTGACCTGGCTGTCGACCTGGCTGTCGACCTGGCTGTTGACCTGGCTGTCGACCTGGCTGTCGACCTGGCTGTGTAGATGGCTGTTGACCTGGCTGTCGACCTGGCTGTGTAGATGGCTGTTGACCTGGCTGTCGACCTGGCTGTCGACCTGGCTGTTGACCTGGCTGTCGACCTGGCTGTCGACCTGGCTGTCGACCTGGCTGTGTAGACCTGGCTGTGGACCTGGCTGTTGACCTGGCTGTCGACCTGGCTGTCGACCTGGCTGTTGACCTGGCTGTCGACCTGGCTGTGTAGATGGCTGTTGACCTGGCTGTCGACCTGGCTGTCGACCTGGCTGTTGTATGTAAACTTCCAACTTCCGACTGTATATTTCATTCATCTCTACAGTCTTGTCTTTAAAGGTACTTTGTTTTTGGGGAACTTTCCGCTGTTACACATGTTTTAGCTCCATAGAGTTTTTCTTCAAGTTGGTTGTATACGTATATTGTATTTCTGTTTGTCTGTAGTTAGTTGAGGAATGACAAAACTCAAGAAAGGTTGGCCTGTCAGCCAATTAACCTGGGATCATTCGACCTGGCGTCCCACCTCGCCAACAGCCAGGGAAATTGCAGGGCTCCACCAAAACAACAGAAATCTCAAAATTAAATTCCTCAACTACAAGTATTTGACACCATTTTAAAGAAACACTGTTAATCCAACCACCGTGTCCGATTTGAAATCATATCATTTTGATAGGTCAGCAACTGGTCACAGAAAGCATTCACTCATTTTCCAACCAAAGAGAGGTGTCACAAAAAGCAGAAATATAGATAAAATGAATCACTAACCTTTGACGATCTTCATCAGATGACACTCATAGGACTCAATGTTACACAATACATGTGTTTTGTTTGATCAAGTTCATATTTGTATACAATAACCTCCATTTACATTGGCGCCAAGTTCAGAGATGCCTCCAAAACATCAGCACTTTGAGATATCAGCTGATGTACAAAGGGCTATATAAATAAATTTGATTTGATTTGATTTGATCCGGAGAAATTGCAGATAGCCACATCAAATAACAGAAATACTTATCATAAACTTTGATGAAAGATATATGTTTTACATAGAATTAAAGATAAACTTGTTCCTAATGCAACCGCTGTGTCAGATTTCAAGAAAGCTTTACATGGTTTAAATATCCCAGATGAACTCAGAACCACTTTGTTTATTGAACAGTGGTTATAGGCCTTGGTTTTTAATATTCCCCAACAGGCAATCATACATTAAAGTGAAATATGTACTCTGGATGAATGCTCAGTGCAATGGCTGTGGAAATGGTTTAAAGCACTTAACCTTCGTAACATTAACAAGCATCAGCAAGATCTCATTTGAAAACACATCATAATTCTCCTTTGAGATTCTCTTACATCTTTTTTAACCAACCAACCGTGTTCCTTTTGAAAATATGAAATGTTTAACGTGATGTTTTATGTGCTGTCAAACATGTTTAACGCTCTGTTCTACAACATATTTTCCATGGCTTCATTGTGGAGGATTAATGTCCATTGCCCTGGCATGCTCACTATTTTTCCTGGCAACACTCTGTTGAGTTCCATGGTATGTTTGGAACACACACACACGGCTGTCACACCTGGCTGAATTTTTCTGACCTCTCAGGCAGCTCCTTCCTGGCTGTTTCCCTTTAATTCCCAATTAAATAGCCAGCATCAGCTGCGCAAAAGTGGGGTTGTGATGGAGACGTGCATGAGGATGTGTTCAACCCTCAGTTCTGGCTTCTCCTATTCCGTTTGTTTTGTTGCCGTTAAACGTGTTTTTGTAGCTTAAGAGAGTTTACCCAGGATCGGATCCACTCTTCTTGTCCCTGGACTACACCTCTCCGTTCTTCGTGGCCTTTCTCCGTTGGAGATCTATTGGCGGATTGGTTTGTCTGACTGACCGACTGACTACCACCTTTTTGTATACGGTATTTCATTTGTTTGGATGTGATGTATACTGTGATTTATGTTTAGTTGTAGTTGAGGACTTAATTAAGAGTTGATCCGCTTTAAAGTTCTGTGGTAAAGTAATTGTTATATTGATTGTATGTTTAACTGGGACGCTACACTGAATGAACGGACAAACATCGACAAAAGTCACTTGAGTTCACTGAACTCCTTTACCGGGCTGGACTCTTTTAGGCCCGAGGTACAGGACATTTCTGGAGGAACCAGAACTCATTGTGATATTATTATATGTGTGTGTGTGTAATCATTGTTGTTGCTAATACAACCCACGCAACAGAATATAGTTGTTTTTGAAGTTCTTTCCAATGTTTTAAGGGTTTATGAAAAGTTTATTTCCATCCTGACTTTTACAACGTCCTTTGTATTGGTGTAGACTTGACGGACAGATGGGACTCATTCCCACCCAAACTAAAAGGAGAAACCAATGTTTTCTCTGGTAGGCACAACCTACCTGGCACCCCTATAAATAATAACCTCAAGTCAAAACCGTTACAACACACACACACACACACACACACACACACAATAGTCTGTATGTGTAAAAGCGTTCTCAATTAACATGTGCACGACACACACACACAATCACGTGCGCTCACACAGACAAACACACACTATAGATGCCCCATCTGTGTGAGGTGTGGAGCCGGCTGACAGTTGTCCATCATTAAACATAGTAAAGCATTTAAAATAGCAACCATCTGGCTTCCTGTTCTGTAGTGTTTCCCCAGGAAGACCTAATTACAAGAAACAAAAGGTTTGTTTGGAAAATCAATCAATCAAATTTGAAGCCCTTTTTACATCAGCAGATGTCACAAAGTGCTTATACAGAAATCCAGCCGACAACCCCAAACAGCAAGCAATATAGACATAGAATAATACTCTTGTCAGTTCCTTCATCATACTCGAAGTAGAGGACAGATTGACTTCATCAACAAGCTGAATGTAGCGAGCTGTCTGTTTAAAATACCAGAATACAGCTCAGACAGCCATACATACCCAACAAGACATACCACCAGAGGTCTTCACAGTCCCCAAGAGAACAGACTGACACAGTACACATAGAGCCATGACTACAACTCTTTCCACATCAAGTAACTGATGTTTTGTAGAATCAGATTTAAAAAACAATGAAAAATACACTTTATGGAACCGTGGGGACAGTGAAGAGACACACCCACAGGTACAGACACACACATACACGCGTTATCACACACACTCTACACACTTTGACATGGAAGATGTATTGTTAAGTTAGTAGAGTAGTGGCCTAGGGAACATACTTCATGTGTTCCTTATGAAATGCAATGTAATATTCGGATTGTATATAACTGCCTTAATGTTGATGGACCCCTGGAAGAGTAGCTGTTTAAATATCCATAATAAACCCCAGGAAGAACTGCAGAACCACTGGGGATCCATAATAAACCCCAGGAAGAGTAGCTGCTGCCTTGGCAGAAACTAGTGAGGATCCATAATAAACCCCAGGAAGAGTAGCTGCTGCCTTGGCAGGAACTAATGGGGATCCATAATAAACCCCAGGAAGAGTAGCTGCTGCTTTGGCAGGAACTATGGGAATCCATAATAAACCCCAGGAAGAGTAAAGGAACTATGTGGGAATCCATAATAAACCCCAGGAAGATGGCTGCTGCCTTGGCAGAAACTAGTGGGATCCATAATAAACTTAACCTGCCTTGGCAACATTAAGAAGCATCAGGAACTAGATCCATAATAAAACCCAGGAAGAGTAGCTGCTCTCCTTTGAGATTCTCTTAATCTTTTTTAACCCCACCAAGAGTAGTTCCTTTTGGGGATCCAAATAAAAATGAAGAGTAGATGCTTTGGCAGAAACTGTGAGGATCCATAATAAACCCAAGGAAGCTCTGTTCTGGCAGGAACTAATGGGGATCCATAATAAACCCCAGGAAGAGTTTGGGGATCCATAATAAACCCCAGGAAGAGTAGCTGCTGCTTTGGAGGAACTAATGGGAATCCATAATAAACCCCAGGAAGAGTAGCTGCTGCCTTGGCAGGAACTAGTGGGGATCCATAATAAACCCCAGGAAGAGTAGCTGCTGCCTTGGCAGGAACTAATGGGGATCCATAATAAACCCCAGGAAGAGTAGCTGCTGCTTTGGCAGGAACTAGTGGGGATCCATAATAAACCCCAGGAAGAGTAGCTGCTGCTTTGGCAGGAACTAATGGGAATCCATAATAAACCCCAGGAAGAGTAGCTGCTGCCTTGGCAGGAACTAATGGGGATCCATAATAAACCCCAGGAAGAGTAGCTGCTGCCTTGGCAGGAACTAGTGGGGATCCATAATAAACCCCAGGAAGAGTAGCTGCTGCCTTGGCAGGAACTAATGGGGATCCATACTAAACCCCAGGAAGAGTAGCTGCTGCTTTGGCAGGAACTAATGGGAATCCATAATAAACCCCAGGAAGAGTAGCTGCTGCTTTGGCAGGAACTAGTGGGAATCCATAATAAACCCCAGGAAGAGTAGCTGCTGCCTTGGCAGAAACTAGTGAGGATCCATAATAAACCCCAGGAAGAGTAGCTGCTGCCTTGGCAGGAACTAATGGGGATCCATAATAAACCCCAGGAAGAGTAGCTGCTGCCTTGGCAGAAACTAGTGAGGATCCATAATAAACCCCAGGAAGAGTAGCTGCTGCCTTGGCAGGAACTCATGGGGATCCATACTAAACCCCAGGAAGAGTAGCTGCTGCTTTGGCAGGAACTAATGGGAATCCATAATAAACCCCAGGAAGAGTAGCTGCTGCTTTGGCAGGAACTAGTGGGAATCCATAATAAACCCCAGGAAGAGTAGCTGCTGCCTTGGCAGAAACTAGTGAGGATCCATAATAAACCCCAGGAAGAGTAGCTGCTGCTTTGGCAGGAACTGGGAATCCATAATAAACCCCAGGAAGAGTAGCTGCTGCTTGGCAGGAACTAGTGGGGATCCATAATAAACCCCAGGAAGAGTAGCTGCTGCTTTGGCTAGTGGGGATCCATTGGAAGAGTAGCTGCTGCTTTGGCAGGAACTAATGGGAATCCATAATAAACCCCAGGAAGAGTAGCTGCTGCCTTGACAGGAACTAATGGGGATCCATAATAAACCCCAGGAAGAGTAGCTGCTGCTTTGGCAGGAACTAGTGGGGATCCATAATAAACCCCAGGAAGAGTAGCTGCTGCTTTGGCAGGAACTAATGGGAATCCATAATAAACCCCAGGAAGAGTAGCTGCTGCTTTGGCAGGAACTAGTGGGGATCCATAATAAATCCCAGGAAGAGTAGCTGCTGCTTTGGTTGGAACTAATGGGAATCCATAATAAACCCCAGGAAGAGTTCTGCTGCCTTGGCAGGAACTAATGGGGATCCATAATAAACCCCAGGAAGAGTAGCTGATTGGCAGAAACTGTTTAATAAACCCCAGGAAGAGTAGCTGCTGCCTTGGCAGAAACTAGTGAGGATCCATAATAAACCCCAGGAAGAGTAGCTGCTGCCTTGGCAGGAACTAATGTGGATCCAAATAAACCCCAGGAAGAGTAGCTGCTGCTTTGGCAGGAACTAGTGGGGATCCAAAAAACCCCAGGAAGAGTAGCTGCTGCTTTGGCAGGAACTAATGGGAATCCATAATAAACCCCAGGAAGAGTAGCTGCTGCCTTGGCAGGAACTAATGGGGATCCATAATAAACCCCAGGAAGAGTAGCTGCTGCCTTGGCAGGAACTAGTGGGGATCCATAATAAACCCCAGGAAGAGTAGCTGCTGCCTTGGCAGGAACTAGTGGGGATCCATAATACACCCCAGGAAGAGTAGATGCTGCCTTGGCAGAAACTAGTGAGGATCCATAATAAACCCATAGCTGCTGCCATGGCAGGAACTATGGGGATCCATAATAAACCCCAGGAAGAGTAGCTGCTGCTTTGGCAGGAACTGTGGGGATCCATAATAAACCCCAGGAAGAGTGCTGCTGCTTGGCAGGAACTAATGGGAATCCATAATAAACCCCAGGAAGATAGCTGCTTTGGCAAACTAGTGGGGATCCATAATAAACCCCAGGAAGAGTAGCTGCTGCCTTGGCAGGAACTTGGGGATCCATAATAAACCCCAGGAAAGTAGCTGCTGCTTTGGCAGGAACTAGTGGGGATCCATAATAAACCCCAGGAAGAGTAGCTGCTGCCTTGGCAGGAACTAGTGGGGATCCATAATAAACCCAAGGAAGAGTAGATGCTGCCTTGGCAGAAACTAGTGAGGATCCATAATAAACCCAAGGAAGAGTAGCTGCTGCCATGGCAGGAACTAATGGGGATCCATAATAAACCCCAGGAAGAGTAGCTGCTGCTTTGGCTGGTGGGGATCCATAATAAACCCCAGGAAGAGTAGCTGCTGCTTTGGCAACTAATGGGAATCCATAATAAACCCCAGGAAGAGTAGCTGCTGCCTTGGCAAAACTAGTGGGGATCCATAATAAACCCCAGGAAGAGTAGCTGCTGCCTTGGCAGGAACTAGTGGGGATCCATAATACACCCCAGGAAGAGTAGATGCTGCCTTGGCAGAAACTAGTGAGGATCCATAATAAACCCAAGGAAGAGTAGCTGCTGCCATGGCAGGAACTAATGGGGATCCATAATAAACCCCAGGAAGAGTAGCTGCTGCTTTGGCAGGAACTACCAT
The DNA here is from genome assembly GCF_023373465.1 of Oncorhynchus keta. Taxonomy (NCBI): domain Eukaryota; kingdom Metazoa; phylum Chordata; class Actinopteri; order Salmoniformes; family Salmonidae; genus Oncorhynchus; species Oncorhynchus keta. Next base: position 19,801,382 of record NC_068436.1, read on the forward strand.
AATAAACCCCAGGAAGAGTAGCTGCTGCTTTGGCAGGAACTAATGGGAATCATAATAAACCCCAGGAAGAGTAGCTGCTGCCTTGGCAGGAACTAGTGGGGATCCATAATAAACCCCAGGAAGAGTAGCTGCTGCCTTGGCAGGAACTAATGGGGATCCATCATAAACCCCAGGAAGAGTAGCTGCTGCTTTGGCAGGAACTAGTGGGGATCCATAATAAACCCCAGGAAGAGTAGCTGCTGCCTTGTTCTGGAACTAGTGGGGATCCATAATAAACCCCAGGAAGAGTAGCTGCTGCCTTGGCAAACTAATGGGGATCCATAATAAACCCCAGGAAGAGTAGCTGCTGCTTTGGCAGGAACTAGTGGGGATCCATAATAAACCCCAGGAAGAGTAGCTGCTGCTTTGGCAGGAACTAATGGGAATCCATAATAAACCCCAGGAAGAGTAGCTGCTGCCTTGGCAGGAACTGGGGATCCATAATAAACCCCAGGAAGAGTAGCTGCTGCCTTGGCAGAAACTAGTGAGGATCCATAATAAACCCCAGGAAGAGTAGCTGCTGCCTTGGCAGGAACTAATGGGGATCCATACTAAACCCCAGGAAGAGTAGCTGCTGCTTTGGCAGGAACTAATGGGAATCCATAATAAACCCCAGGAAGAGTAGCTGCTGCTTTGGCAGGAACTAGTGGGGATCCATAATAAACCCCAGGAAGAGTAGCTGCTGCCTTGGCAGGAACTAGTGGGGATCCATAATAAACCCCAGGAAGAGTAGCTGCTGCCTTGGCAGGAACTAATGGGGATCCATAATAAACCCCAGGAAGAGTAGCTGCTGCCTTGGCAGAAACTAGTGAGGATCCATAATAAACCCCAGGAAGAGTAGCTGCTGCCTTGGCAGGAACTAATGGGGATCCATACTAAACCCCAGGAAGAGTAGCTGCTGCTTTGGCAGGAACTAATGGGAATCCATAATAAACCCCAGGAAGAGTAGCTGCTGCTTTGGCAGGAACTAGTGGGAATCCATAATAAACCCCAGGAAGAGTAGCTGCTGCCTTGGCAGAAACTAGTGAGGATCCATAATAAACCCCAGGAAGAGTAGCTGCTGCTTTGGCAGGAACTAATGGGAATCCATAATAAACCCCAGGAAGAGTAGCTGCTGCCTTGGCAGGAACTAGTGGGGATCCATAATAAACCCCAGGAAGAGTAGCTGCTGCCTTGGCAGGAACTAGTGGGGATCCATAATAAACCCCAGGAAGAGTAGCTGCTGCCTTGGCAGAAACTAGTGAGGATCCATAATAAACCCCAGGAAGAGTAGCTGCTGCCTTGGCAGGAACTAATGTGGATCCATAATAAACCCCAGGAAGAGTAGCTGCTGCTTTGGCAGGAACTAGTGGGGATCCATAATAAACCCCAGGAAGAGTAGCTGCTGCTTTGGCAGGAACTAATGGGAATCCATAATAAACCCCAGGAAGAGTAGCTGCTGCTTTGGCAGGAACTAGTGGGGATCCATAATAAATCCCAGGAAGAGTAGCTGCTGCTTTGGCAGGAACTAATGGGAATCCATAATAAACCCCAGGAAGAGTAGCTGCTGCCTTGGCAGGAACTAATGGGGATCCATAATAAACCCCAGGAAGAGTAGCTGCTGCCTTGGCAGAAACTACACTGAGGATCCATAATAAACCCCAGGAAGAGTAGCTGCTGCCTTGGCAGAAACTAGTGAGGATCCATAATAAACCCCAGGAAGAGTAGCTGCTGCCTTGGCAGGAACTAATGTCCATAATAAACCCCAGGAAGAGTAGCTGCTGCTTTGGCAGGAACTAGTGGGGATCCATGGAAACCCCAGGAAGAGTAGCTGCTGCTTTGGCAGGAACTAATGGGGATCCATAATAAACCCCAGGAAGAGTAGCTGCTGCCTTGGCAGGAACTAACGGGGATCCATAATAAACCCCAGGAAGAGTAGCTGCTGCCTTGGCAGGAACTAGTGGGGATCCATAATAAACCCCAGGAAGAGTAGCTGCTGCCTTGGCAGGAACTAGTGGGGATCCATAATAAACCCCAGGAAGAGTAGATGCTGCCTTGGCAGAAACTAGTGAGGATCCATAATAAACCCAAGGAAGAGTAGCTGCTGCCATGGCAGGAACTAATGGGGATCCATAATAAACCCCAGGAAGAGTAGCTGCTGCTTTGGCAGGAACTAGTGGGGATCCATAATAAACCCCAGGAAGAGTAGCTGCTGCTTTGGCAGGAACTAATGGGAATCCATAATAAACCCCAGGAAGAGTAGCTGCTGCCTTGGCAGGAACTAGTGGGGATCCATAATAAACCCCAGGAAGAGTAGCTGCTGCCTTGGCAGGAACTAATGGGGATCCATAATAAACCCCAGGAAGTGTAGCTGCTGCTTTGGCAGGAACTAGTGGGGATCCATAATAAACCCCAGGAAGAGTAGCTGCCAATTTGTAAGTCGCTCTGGATAAGAGCGTCTGCTAAAAACTGCTGCCTTGGCAGGAACTAATGGGGATCCATAATAAACCCCAGGAAGAGTAGCTGCTGCCTTGGCAGGAACTAATGGGGATCCATAATAAACCCCAGGAAGAGTAGCTGCTGCCTTGGCAGGAACTAGTGGGGATCCATAATAAACTCCAGGAAGAGTAGCTGCTGCCTTGGCAGGAACTAATGGGGATCCATAATAAACCCCAGGAAGAGTAGCTGCTGCCTTGGCAGGAACTAATGGGGATCCATAATAAACCCCAGGAAGAGTAGCTGCTGCCTTGGCAGGAACTAGTGGGGATCCATAATAAACCCCAGGAAGAGTAGCTGCTGCCTTGGCAGGAACTAATGGGGATCCATAATAAACCCCAGGAAGAGTAGCTGCTGCCTTGGCAGGAACTAGTGGGGATCCATAATAAACCCCAGGAAGAGTAGCTGCTGCCTTGGCAGGAACTAATGGGGATCCATAATAAACCTCACTGCTGCTTGTGCAGTAGGTAATGGGCATCCTAATGAACTAAACTACTGCTCTAGAAGTGAACATTAAACACATGTTGGGTCGTGGGCCTCTGTGGTATTGCTCTAAGGTCATATGAAATTGTCTTACATACGAAATACAAGTAATTTTGATGGATTAATCATCTAATTGTGATGTTTTACATAGAGTGTAGCAACAGTTTAAAACCACTGCGGTACCTAACAGTTTGTGTATTAGGACATTGTCAAATGAAGTGTTAGATATTTAGTATAACAGCAACAGTGTCTTCCAGCATAGCGGATGTTAATCTGTTAATCCTGTTCCTGGTATTCTGTCTGGGTAAAAACCTCCTCATTTAACACACACACACACAGACACACACACACACACACACACACACACACACACACACACACACACACACACACACACACACACACACAGACTATCTGGGTAAATGCCTCATCAATTAACGTCTAATAATAAATTAATACATCTCCTGTGTGTGTGTGTGTGTGTGTGTGTGTGTGTGTGTGTGTGTGTGTGTGTGTGTGTGTGTGTGTGTGTGTGTGTGTGAATTGATGTGTGACCTGTGTGTGTGTGTGTGTGTGTGTGTGTGTGTGTGTGTGTGTGTGTGTGTGTGTGTGTGTGTGTGTGGACTGTTCTGAACCTGTCTAGCGTCTGTGTGTGTGTGTGTCTATGTGTGTGTGCAGTAATTTGAATTGATGGGCAGACCTGCTGTGTGCAGAGCAGCTCGTTACTGTCTATGTGTGTCTATGTGTGTGTGTGTCTATGTGTGTGTGTGTGTGTGTGTGCGTGCGTGTGTACACTTCTCTGATGCATTTATCAGTGTTCAACTCTTCTCCTCAATTTCTCTCTTTCCTCAGTGTTCACCCTTCTCCTACACTTCTCTCTTTTCATCAGTGTTCAACCCTTCTCCTACACTTCTCTCTCTTTCCTCAGTGAAACTCTTCTCCTACACTTCTCTCTCTTTCATCAGTGTTCAACAACAATTTAAACAAGTCTTTTCATCTCCTATTCACTTCTCTCTCTTTCCTCAGTGTTCAACCCTTCTCCTACACTCCTCTCAGTGTTCAACCTCTTTCCTCAGTGTTCTACTCTTCTCCTACACTTCTCTCTCTTTCATCAGTGTTCAACCCTTCTCCTACACTTCTCTCTCTTTCCTCAGTTTTCAACCCTTCTCCTACACTTCTCTCTCTTTCCTCAGTGTTCAACCCTTCTCCTACACTTCTAACTCTTTCCTCAGTGTTCAACCCTTCTCCTACACTTCTCTCTCTTTCCTCAGTGTTCAACCCTTCTCCTACACTTCTAACTCTTTCATCAGTGTTCAACCCTTCTCCTACACTTCTCTCTCTTTCCTCAGTGTTCAACCTCTTTCCTCAGTGTTCTACTCTTCTCCTCAGTGTTCACTTCTCCTACACTTCTCTTTCATCAGTGTTCAACTCTTCTCCTACACTTCTCTCTCTTTCCTCAGTGTTCAACCCTTCTCCTACACTTCTCTCTCTTTCCTCAGTGTTCAACCCTTCTCCTACACTTCTCTCTCTTTCATCAGTGTTCAACCCTTCTCCTACACTTCTCTCTCTTTCCTCAGTGTTCAACCCTTCTCCTACACTTCTCTCTCTTTCATCAGTGTTCAACCCTTCTCCTACACTTCTCTCTCTTTCCTCAGTGTTCAACTCTTCTCCTACACTTCTCTCTCTTTCATCAGTGTTCAACCCTTCTCCTACACTTCTCTCTCTTTCCTCAGTGTTCAAATCTTCTCCTACACTTCTCTCTCTTTCCTCAGTGTTCAACCCATCTCCTACACTTCTCTCTCTTTCCTCAGTTTTCAACCTTCTCCTCAGTGATCACTTCTCTCTCTCTCTCTTTCATCAGTGTTCAACTCTTCTCCTACACTTCTCTCTCTTTCCTCAGTGTTCAACTCTTCTCCTACACTTCTCTCTCTTTCATCAGTGTTCAACTCTTCTCCTACACTTCTCTCTCTTTCTCCATCTTCCCCTGTCTTGTTTTCAGGGCTTTTTGTCGGGAAGCTTTATTTTTCTTTGAGCTTTACTTCGCCGTATCAAAAGAAATGTTGGCTTAACAAGAGGAAGGAATCAATAGGATTCTGTAGAAATAAAGTAGTCGTGTGTGTGTTTGTGTGTGCTAGTGTTTGTTGAACAGCGTGAGATATGCAGACGATAGTTTTTCTAACTCTCTCTCTCTCTCTCTCTCTCCTCTATACAGTATACCCCTGTGTAAACTATAGATAGTGTTTGTTGAACAGCGTGAGATATGCAGACGATAGTTTTTCTAACTCTCTCTCTCTCTCTCTCTCCTCTATACAGTATACCCCTGTGTAAACTATAGATAGTGTTCATGATGGTGTACAAAAGGCCATGTTCTCACAAGGCACAGCAGTGACAGTAGACGCTTGTGTTAAACATCTACTGTGTGTTTGTGTGAAACACTATATTATCAAGGAACACAAATGTAAACAGCTGCCGATCACAGCTTCTTTATCTCAGTTTGAAACATAGTCCCCTTTAGCAGGATAAATCATCTCAAAGCCTACATACATTTAACATGACCATCACCACACAGTCACATTCTCACCGCAGACAAAACAGACCGCCTTTGTGTGATCTGCCTGTTCCACTGCAGAGAAACACCTCTGTCGTTGCTTCTGAGTGGAATGTTTCTACTTTGTTTGTGTGTATCTATTATGTGTATGCTTTAAAACATCTGATTTCAGGCTCTTTCACACACACACACACACACACACACACACACACACACACACACACACACACGCACGCACACACACACACACACACACACACACACACACACACACACACACACACACACACACACACACTAGTAATGTGTGGTACTCACAAAGCTCACAAAGCATAGAAAAGCTCTGTTGGAATCTGCCTCTGCTACCCTGGAAGCCGTACAACCACTTTCACAGAAGTCACTTGACAGATTACAAAGGTATTTAATGGGGAAATACTCAATAGAAAAACAACATGGTTGAATAACGGCACTCCGCAGGGTGGAGTTGCTTCTCCATGGCGAACCCTTTTGTTACCCCCAGAGCCAACGCGCCAAGTTCTGACACAAGTTTTTCTGTTCAGCAGAAGTGTTTTGGGAGGTGTGTGTTTGTGTGTGCGTAAGCCTGTGCCCGTGTGTTCCTTAACTAACTATTATTTTCGTCAACCACCCCTGAGGGACTGTTTCTGTTCAAGCTCAACAGCACAGAAAATAAAATGGCCGTCTGCTACATTTTCACATGACGAACACACAACCTAAACGGCACCCTGCTCCATACACAGTGCCCTATCTCACAACAGTAGTGCACTATGTAGGGAAAAGGCTGCCGTTTGAGACACAGCCTCAGTCCCAGAGGGGTCATTAGAGAACATGTTGGGAGGCGGCCGGTGTTCTCTCTCGCTGGCGTTAATGAGTTGAGGTTATGGCTATATTAAATACACACTCATTAGCATATCAGATATGCTACAGTAGCCTTAGATGTACTGCAACAATACAGGCCCTCTTAGTTGCGTGTTGTAGAGAGGAGGACAGAACATATATTGGGCGAGTGCTTGTAAAACCCATGCAAGTTGTTGTTGTTGTCCATAGACCTGCACACAGTCCTACAGCTTGTCTGTAACACATACAGGATGTATGTAAATGACAAGCATGTATGAAGACGTGTTGAAGGAAGCACAGTGACTCTCAAGCATCAACGTGCACTTTGTAATACGCAAACATACACGTTAGAGTCTGACGTGAGCTTAGCTAGTTTTTACAGTGTGTGTAGATGGTGCACAGCCACGAGCAAACATCCATCCACTGCGTGTTTTAACATGCATAATGCATTAAGTGACTATTGAAATTAGTGTTAAAGTGTTAAAAGCTGAGCAGGATATTGAGTATGTAAATTAGCTGCCAGTTTCATAGCGATGCGAAGTAGTTGACAGCGTTGTCGTGCAGACGGTTGTCAAAGCTACAACATTCTAGAACTGTAACTCAGTGTGATGGTTGTCAAAGCCACAACATTCTAGAACTGTAACTCAGTGTGATGGTTGTCAAAGCTACAACATTCTAGAACTGTAACTGAGTGTGATGGTTGTCAAAGCCACAACATTCTAGAACTGTAACTCAGTGTGATGGTTGTCAAAGCCACAACATTCTAGAACTGTAACTCAGTGTGATGTTTGTCAAAGCCACAACATTCTAGAACTGTAACTCAGTGTGATGGTTGTCAAAGCCACAACATTCTAGAACTGTAACTCAGTGTGATGGTTGTCAAAGCCACAACATTCTAGAACTGTAATTCAGTGTGATGGTTGTCAAAGCCACAACATTCTAGAACTGTAACTCAGTGTGATGGTTGTCAAAGCCACAACATTCTAGAACTGTAACTCAGTGTGATGGTTGTCAAAGCCACAACATTCTAGAACTGTAACTCAGTGTGATGGTTGTCAAAGCCACAACATTCTAGAACTGTAATTCTAAGGGCCAGTTACATGAACTCTGTTTAAGCCTATGAACTAAAAACACTACAAATATTAACATTTTTTTCACTAATATGGGTCTAGGTGTAATGCCCGGGGTGTAGCGGAGGAAGTAGTCAGGCGCAGGAAACAGAGAGTGCAAGGTAGCGATACTTTTTAATTCACCACACCGGTGAAAACGACGCAACCCAAACAAATGCCCCAAAACAAGGGGAACTAAACAGTCCAGAAAAACAAACAAACACAGACAACCGTGTCTTACAGTCGTGCCCAATAGCACACAGAAAATAATCCTGCACACCCAGCAGGCGGGCCGGCTGGATAATAAAGCCCAACCAAGTAACCTAACTAAACACAGGTGTAACTAATAAACAGACAAGGGGGTTAAAAGGATCAGTGGCAGCTAGTAGGCCGGTGACGACGACCGCCGAGCGCCACCCAAACAGGAAGGGCAGCTAGTACGACGACCGCCGAGCGCCACCCAAACAGGAAGGGCGACTAGTACGACGACCGCCGAGCGCCACCCGAACAGGAAGGGCGGCTAGTACGACGACCGCCGAGCGCCACCCGAACAGGAAGGGCAGCTAGTACGACGACCGCCGAGCGCCACCCGAACAGGAAGGGCAGCTAGTACGACGACCGCCGAGCGCCACCCGAACAGGAAGGGCAGCTAGTACGACGACCGCCGAGCGCCACCCGAACAGGAAGGGCAACTAGTACGACGACCGCCGAGCGCCACCCGAACAGGAAGGGCGGCTAGTACGACGACCGCCGAGCGCCACCCGAACAGGAAGGGCGGCTAGTACGACGACCGCCGAGCGCCACCCGAACAGGAAGGGCAGCTAGTACGACGACCGCCGAGCGCCACCCGAACAGGAAGGGCAGCTAGTACGACGACCGCCGAGCGCCACCCGAACAGGAAGGGCAACTAGTACGCCGACCGCCGAGCGCCACCCGAACAGGAAGGGCGGCTAGTACGACGACCGCCGAGCGCCACCCGAACAGGAAGGGCAGCTAGTACGACGACCGCCGAGCGCCACCCGCACAGGAAGGGCAGCTACCTTCGTTAGGAGTCATGACACTAGGAAACCAACCCAGAAACCCATCCTAAAAATCTACCTCTGACAAGGTTTCTAAAAATGTTCTCTTGAATGTCCAATTTATATAAATTAGTGTTACTAAACAATTGTACAGACAACATTTTTTAAATTTATTTTTTATTGAACCTTGATTTATTCAACAATGTCAACTCATGTCTAACTTAAGTTCCAGGTCAGGAAGATTAAAATCGTTTTACTAAAAGTTTGGTCAGGTAAGATAAATCTAACTCTAAATTAAGTCTAAAGTAGTTTAGCGATGCGTTTGCACAGGAACATGGTAAACTCATTCCACATTCTGTTTTGTTAAAGGGGCAGTATTTACCGACCATGGTAAACTCATTCACAGTTCCAGATTCCACATTCTGTTTTGTTAAAGGGGCAGTATTTACTGACCATGGTAAACTCATTCACAGTTCCAGATTCCACATTCTGTTTTGTTAAAGGGGCAGTATTTACTGACCATGGTAAACTCATTCACAGTTCCAGATTCCACATTCTGTTTTGTTAAAGGGGCAGTATTTACCGACCATGGTAAACTCATTCACAGTTCCAGATTCCACATTTTGTATTGTTAAAGGGACAGTATTTACCGACCATGGTAAACTCATTCATAGTTCCAGATTCCACATTCTGTTTTGTTAAAGGGGCAGTATGTACCGACCATGGTAAACTCATTCACAGTTCCAGATTCCACATTCTGTTTTGTTAAAGGGGCAGTATTTACCGACCATGGTAAACTCATTCACAGTTCCAGATTCCACATTCTGTTTTGTTAAAGGGGCAGTATTTACCGACCATGGTAAACTCATTCACAGTTCCAGATTCCACATTCTGTTTTGTTAAAGGGGCAGTATTTACCGACCATGGTAAACTCATTCACAGTTCCAGATTCCACATTATGCTTTGTTAAAGGGGCAGTATTTACCGACCATGGTAAACTCATTCATAGTTCCAGATTCCACATTCTGTTTTGTTAAAGGGGCAGTATTTACCGACCATGGTAAACTCATTCCACATTCTGTCTTGTTAAAGGGGCAGTATTTACCGACCATGGTAAACTCATTCCACATTCTGTCTTGTTAAAGGGGCAGTATTTACCTACCATGGTAAACTCATTCCACATTCTGTCTTGTTAAAGGGGCAGTATTTAAACCATGGTAAACTCATTCCACATTCTGTCTTGTTAAAGGGGCAGTATTTACCGACCATGGTAAACTCATTCCACATTCTGTCTTGTTAAAGGGGCAGTATTTACCGACCATGGTAAACTCATTCCACATTCTGTCTTGTTAAAGGGGCAGTATTTACCGACCATGGTAAACTCATTCATAGTTCCAGATTCCACATTCTGTTTTGTTAAAGGGGCAGTATTTACCGACCATGGTAAACTCATTCACAGTTCCAGATTCCACATTCTGTTTTGTTAAAGGGGCAGTATTTACTGACCATGGTAAACTCATTCATAGTTCCAGATTCCACATTCTGTTTTGTTAAAGGGGCAATATTTACCGACCATGGTAAACTCATTCATAGTTCCAGATTCCACATTCTGTTTTGTTAAAGGGGCAGTATTTACCGACCATGGTAAACTCATTCACAGTTCCAGATTCCACATTCTGTTTTGTTAAAGGGGCAGTATTTACCGACCATGGTAAACTCATTCACAGTTCCAGATTCCACATTCTGTTTTGTTAAAGGGGCAGTATTTACTGACCATGGTAAACTCATTCACAGTTCCAGATTCCACATTCTGTTTTGTTAAAGGGGCAGTATTTACTGACCATGGTAAACTCATTCACAGTTCCAGATTCCACATTCTGTTTTGTTAAAGGGGCAGTATTTACCGACCATGGTAAACTCATTCACAGTTCCAGATTCCACATTTTGTATTGTTAAAGGGACAGTATTTACCGACCATGGTAAACTCATTCATAGTTCCAGATTCCACATTCTGTTTTGTTAAAGGGGCAGTATGTACCGACCATGGTAAACTCATTCACAGTTCCAGATTCCACATTCTGTTTTGTTAAAGGGGCAGTATTTACCGACCATGGTAAACTCATTCACAGTTCCAGATTCCACATTCTGTTTTGTTAAAGGGGCAGTATTTACCGACCATGGTAAACTCATTCACAGTTCCAGATTCCACATTCTGTTTTGTTAAAGGGGCAGTATTTACCGACCATGGTAAACTCATTCACAGTTCCAGATTCCACATTATGCTTTGTTAAAGGGGCAGTATTTACCGACCATGGTAAACTCATTCATAGTTCCAGATTCCACATTCTGTTTTGTTAAAGGGGCAGTATTTACCGACCATGGTAAACTCATTCCACATTCTGTCTTGTTAAAGGGGCAGTATTTACCGACCATGGTAAACTCATTCCACATTCTGTCTTGTTAAAGGGGCAGTATTTACCGACCATGGTAAACTCATTCCACATTCTGTCTTGTTAAAGGGGCAGTATTTACCGACCATGGTAAACTCATTCCACATTCTGTCTTGTTAAAGGGGCAGTATTTACCACCATGGTAAACTCATTCCACATTCTGTCTTGTTAAAGGGGCAGTATTTACCGACCATGGTAAACTCATTCCACATTCTGTCTTGTTAAAGGGGCAGTATTTACCGACCATGGTAAACTCATTCATAGTTCCAGATTCCACATTCTGTTTTGTTAAAGGGGCAGTATTTACCGACCATGGTAAACTCATTCACAGTTCCAGATTCCACATTCTGTTTTGTTAAAGGGGCAGTATTTACTGACCATGGTAAACTCATTCATAGTTCCAGATTCCACATTCTGTTTTGTTAAAGGGGCAATATTTACCGACCATGGTAAACTCATTCATAGTTCCAGATTCCACATTCTGTTTTGTTAAAGGGGCAATATTTACCGACCATGGTAAACTCATTCATAGTTCCAGATTCCACATTCTGTTTTGTTAAAGGGGCAGTATTTACCGACCATGGTAAACTCATTCACAGTTCCAGATTCCACATTCTGTCTTGTTAAAGGGGCAGTATTTACTGACCATGGTAAACTCATTCATAGTTCCAGATTCCACATTCTGTTTTGTTAAAGGGGCAATATTTACCGACCATGGTAAACTCTTTCACAGTTCCAGATTCCACATTCTGTTTTGTTAAAGGGGCAGTATTTACCGACCATGGTAAACTCATTCACAGTTCCAGATTCCACATTCTGTTTTGTTAAAGGGGCAGTATTTACTGACCATGGTAAACTCATTCACAGTTCCAGATTCCACATTCTGTTTTGTTAAAGGGGCAGTATTTACTGACCATGGTAAACTCATTCACAGTTCCAGATTCCACATTCTGTTTTGTTAAAGGGGCAGTATTTACTGACCATGGTAAACTCATTCACAGTTCCAGATTCCACATTCTGTTTTGTTAAAGGGGCAGTATTTACTGACCATGGTAAACTCATTCACAGTTCCAGATTCCACATTCTGTTTTGTTAAAGGGGCAGTGTTTACTGACCATGGTAAACTCATTCACAGTTCCAG
>NC_068436.1:19818500-19856000 GCF_023373465.1 Oncorhynchus keta
TCAGTTAGAGGAAGGTGTTCATGATGGTGACGGTGTCCCAGCGTGTCCTTCTCCATTCATACCAACAGAACAAAGTCAGTTAGAGAGGAAGGTGATCATGATGGTGACCCAGCGTGTCCTTCTCCATTCATACCAACAGAACAAAGTCAGTTAGAGAGGAAGGTGTTCATGATGGTGACGGTGTCCCAGCGTGTCCTTCTCCATTCATACCAACAGAACAAAGTCAGTTAGAGAGGAAGGTGTTCATGATGGTGACGGTGTCCCAGCGTGTCCTTCTCCATTCATACCAACAGAACAAAGTCAGTTAGAGAGGAAGGTGATCATGATGGTGACCCAGCGTGTCCTTCTCCATTCATACCAACAGAACAAAGTCAGTTAGAGAGGAAGGTGATCATGATGGTGACGGTGTCCCAGCGTGTCCTTCTCCATTCATACCAACAGAACAAAGTCAGTTAGAGAGGAAGGTGTTCATGATGGTGACGGTGTCCCAGCGTGTCCTTCTCCATTCATACCAACAGAACAAAGTCAGTTAGAGAGGAAGGTGATCATGATGGTGACGGTGTCCCAGCGTGTCCTTCTCCATTCATACCAACAGAACAAAGTCAGTTAGAGAGGAAGGTTCATCATGATGGTGACGGTGTCCCAGCGTGTCCTTCTCCATTCAAACCAACAGAACAAAGTCAGTTAGAGAGGAAGGTGGTCATGATGGTGACGGTGTCCCAGCGTGTCCTTCTCCATTCAAACCAACAGAACAAAGTCAGTTAGAGAGGAAGGTCATCATGATGGTGACAGTGTCCCAGCGTGTCCTTCTCCATTCATACCAACAGAACAAAGTCAGTTAGAGAGGAAGGTGGTCATGATGGTGACGGTGTCCCAGCGTGTCCTTCTCCATTCATACCAACAGAACAAAGTCAGTTAGAGAGGAAGGTGTTCATGATGGTGACGGTGTCCCAGCGTGTCCTTCTCCATTCATACCAACAGAACAAAGTCAGTTAGAGAGGAAGGTGTTCATGATGGTGACGGTGTCCCAGCGTGTCCTTCTCCATTCATACCAACAGAACAAAGTCAGTTAGAGAGGAAGGTGGTCATGATGGTGACGGTGTCCCAGGGTGTCCTTCTCCATTCAAACCAACAGAACAAAGTCAGTTAGAGAGGAAGGTGATCATGATGGTGACCCAGCGTGTCCTTCTCCATTCATACCAACAGAACAAAGTCAGTTAGTGATCATGATGGTGACCCAGCGTTCCTTCTCCATTCATACCAACAGAACAAAGTCAGTTAGAGAGGAAGGTGATCATGATGGTGACCCAGCGTGTCCTTCTCCATTCATACCAACAGAACAAAGTCAGTTAGAGAGGAAGGTGATCATGATGGTGACCCAGCGTGTCCTTCTCCATTCAAACCAACAGAACAAAGTCAGTTAGAGAGGAAGGTGTTCATGATGGTGACCCAGCGTGTCCTTCTCCATTCATACCAACAGAACAAAGTCAATTAGAGAGGAAGGTGTTCATGATGGTGACCCAGCGTGTCCTTCTCCATTCAAACCAACAGAACAAAGTCAGTTAGAGAGGAAGGTGTTCATGATGGTGACCCAGCGTGTCCTTCTCCATTCATACCAACAGAACAAAGTCAATTAGAGAGGAAGGTGTTCCCAGCGTGTCCTTCTCCATTCATACCAACAGAACAAAGTCAGTTAGAGAGGAAGGTGGTCATGATGGTGACGTTGTCCCAGCGTGTCCTTCTCCATTCATACCAACAGAACAAAGTCAATTAGAGAGGAAGGTGTTCATGATGGTGACCCAGCGTGTCCTTCTCCATTCATACCAACAGAACAAAGTCAGTTAGAGAGGAAGGTGTTCATGATGGTGACCCAGCGTGTCCTTCTCCATTCATACCAACAGAACAAAGTCAGTTAGAGAGGAAGGTGGTCATGATGGTGACGTTGTCCCAGCGTGTCCTTCTCCATTCATACCAACAGAACAAAGTCAGTTAGAGAGGAAGGTGGTCATGATGGTGACGTTGTCCCAGCGTGTCCTTCTCCATTCAAACCAACAGAACAAAGTCAGTTAGAGAGGAAGGTGGTCATGATGGTGACGGTGTCCCAGCGTGTCCTTCTCCATTCAAACCAACAGAACAAAGTCAGTTAGAGAGGAAGGTGTTCATGATGGTGACGGTGTCCCAGCGTGTCCTTCTCCATTCATACCAACAGAACAAAGTCAGTTAGAGAGGAAGGTGATCATGATGGTGACCCAGCGTGTCCTTCTCCATTCATACCAACAGAACAAAGTCAGTTAGAGAGGAAGGTGATCATGATGGTGACGGTGTCCCAGCGTGTCCTTCTCCATTCATACCAACAGAACAAAGTCAGTTAGAGAGGAAGGTGGTCATGATGGTGACGTTGTCCCAGCGTGTCCTTCTCCATTCAAACCAACAGAACAAAGTCAGTTAGAGAGGAAGGTGTTCATGATGGTGACGGTGTCCCAGCGTGTCCTTCTCCATTCATACCAACAGAACAAAGTCAGTTAGAGAGGAAGGTGTTCATTATGGTGACGGTGTCCCAGCGTGTCCTTCTCCATTCATACCAACAGAACAAAGTCAGTTAGAGAGGAAGGTGATCATGATGGTGACCCAGCGTGTCCTTCTCCATTCATACCAACAGAACAAAGTCAGTTAGAGGAAGGTGATCATGATGGTGACGGTGTCCCAGCGTGTCCTTCTCCATTCATACCAACAGAACAAAGTCAGTTAGAGAGGAAGGTGATCATGATGGTGACCCAGCGTGTCCTTCTCCATTCATACCAACAGAACAAAGTCAGTTAGAGAGGAAGGTGTTCATGATGGTGACGGTGTCCCAGCGTGTCCTTCTCCATTCATACCAACAGAACAAAGTCAGTTAGAGAGGAAGGTGTTCATGATGGTGACGGTGTCCCAGCGTGTCCTTCTCCATTCATACCAACAGAACAAAGTCAGTTAGAGAGGAAGGTGATCATGATGGTGACCCAGCGTGTCCTTCTCCATTCATACCAACAGAACAAAGTCAGTTAGAGAGGAAGGTGATCATGATGGTGACGGTGTCCCAGCGTGTCCTTCTCCATTCATACCAACAGAACAAAGTCAGTTAGAGAGGAAGGTGTTCATGATGGTGACGGTGTCCCAGCGTGTCCTTCTCCATTCATACCAACAGAACAAAGTCAGTTAGAGAGGAAGGTGGTCATGATGGTGACGGTGTCCCAGCGTGTCCTTCTCCATTCAAACCAACAGAACAAAGTCAGTTAGAGAGGAAGGTCATCATGATGGTGACAGTGTCCCAGCGTGTCCTTCTCCATTCATACCAACAGAACAAAGTCAGTTAGAGAGGAAGGTGGTCATGATGGTGACGGTGTCCCAGCGTGTCCTTCTCCATTCAAACCAACAGAACAAAGTCAGTTAGAGAGGAAGGTCATCATGATGGTGACGGTGTCCCAGCGTGTCCTTCTCCATTCAAACCAACAGAACAAAGTCAGTTAGAGAGGAAGGTGGTCATGATGGTGACGGTGTCCCAGCGTGTCCTTCTCCATTCAAACCAACAGAACAAAGTCAGTTAGAGAGGAAGGTGATCATGATGGTGACGGTGTCCCAGCGTGTCCTTCTCCATTCAAACCAACAGAACAAAGTCAGTTAGAGAGGAAGGTGGTCATGATGGTGACCCAGCGTGTCCTTCTCCATTCAAACCAACAGAACAAAGTCAGTTAGAGAGGAAGGTGATCATGATGGTGACGTTGTCCCAGCGTGTCCTTCTCCATTCAAACCAACAGAACAAAGTCAGTTAGAGAGGAAGGTGATCATGATGGTGACGTTGTCCCAGCGTGTCCTTCTCCATTCATACCAACAGAACAAAGTCAGTTAGAGAGGAAGGTGGTCATGATGGTGACGGTGTCCCAGCGTGTCCTTCTCCATTCATACCAACAGAACAAAGTCAGTTAGAGAGGAAGGTGTTCATGATGGTGACGTTGTCCCAGCGTGTCCTTCTCCATTCATACCAACAGAACAAAGTCAGTTAGAGAGGAAGGTGTTCATGATGGTGACGGTGTCCCAGCGTGTCCTTCTCCATTCATACCAACAGAACAAAGTCAGTTAGAGAGGAAGGTGTTCATGATGGTGACGGTGTCCCAGCGTGTCCTTCTCCATTCATACCAACAGAACAAAGTCAGTTAGAGAGGAAGGTGTTCATGATGGTGACGGTGTCCCAGCGTGTCCTTCTCTATGGACACAGGCATTAGCCAGTGTCACATCACAATATTAGGAATGTCAGAGAGATGTCAGACTGTCGCCAAGCTACAAGGGGACCTGTTATTTACACAACTTCTGCTGTGTTCAAAGGTCCCCCCCGTGGCAGTTTGCAAATCTACCGGGAGTGAAGGAGCCTTGCATAGCGTCAGTTAGCTTTTACAAATGACCCGCCTGCTCGACAGGAAGTTAAAATGCCTCCTCTGTTTCTACTGATTGAACAGGGAAGGGCTTCAAGGACATTGAGACGACAGGGGGAAACCAGAGAAAGAGAGAGAAAACAGAGAGTGAGAGAACAAGTAGGAAAGGAGAGAGAGAGAGAGAGAGAGAGAGAGAGAGAGAGAGAGAGAGAGAGAGAGAGAGAGAGATTGCAGGGTGTCGGCGGGTGATTAAGTCCGATGTGAAAGAAAGCCAATCATTTCTTGTCTGAATTAATGTGAATGCCAGTGGAGGAAGTGAGTTGTTTAAACTGCCAGTCGGGGTCTCATTGAAATGTATGGTTGGAGGGTTGATGGTAATTCCTCAGTGTATTTGGACAGCAAGGGAGAGGAGAGGAGAAGAAATGAGAAAACAGAAGAGGAGAGGAGAGGGAGAGCTGCACAACATTTTGTGTTATTCATGCCTTGGTGGTTGGTTGGCGCTGGGTGTTTGCTATGCATTAGCCAGCTACTGTCTTTAGAGACCAAGAACGTCTGCACACAATGTCTCGCTCTGCAAAGTGAAACAGCACAAGCGCAGAGGAAGAGAGATGGAGAATGAGAACGAGGGTAGGAGAGAGACAGAGCAGAGAGAGAGAGAGAGAGAGAGAGAGAGAGAGAAAGTGGGGAAGAAAATGTTGAAAAAGAGAACAGGATCAAGAGATGGAAGAAGGAGACAGAAAACCCTATCAAAGAGAGGGGATGAAATAAAAAGAGAGAGAGGGAGCAGTATAGAAGTAGAGAGCAGTATAGAAGTAGAGAGCAGTATAGAAATAGAGAGCAGTATAGAAATAGAGAGCAGTATAGAAGTAGAGAGCAGTATAGAAATATAGAGAAGTATAGAAATAGAGAGCAGTATAGAAGTAGAGAGCAGTATAGAAATAGAGAGCAGTATAGAAATAGAGAGCAGTATAGAAATAGAGAGCAGTATAGAAATAGAGAGCAGTATAGAAATAGAGAGCAGTATAGAAATAGAGAGCAGTATAGAAATAGAGAGCAGTGTAGAAATAGAGAGCAGTATAGAAATAGAGAGCAGTATAGAAATAGAGAGCAGTATAGAAATAGAGAGCAGTATAGAAATAGAGAGCAGTATAGAAGTAGAGAGCAGTATAGAAATAGAGAGCAGTATAGAAATAGAGAGCAGTATAGAAGTAGAGAGCAGTATAGAAATAGAGAGCAGTATAGAAATAGAGAGCAGTATAGAAGTAGAGAGCAGTATAGAAGTAGAGAGCAGTATAGACATAGAGAGCAGTATAGAAATAGAGAGCAGTATAGAAATAGAGAGCAGTATAGAAATAGAGAGCAGTATAGAAGTAGAGAGCAGTGTAGAAATAGAGAGCAGTATAGAAATAGAGAGCAGTATAGAAATAGAGAGCAGTATAGAAATAGAGAGCAGTATAGAAATAGAGAGCAGTATAGAAGTAGAGAGCAGTATAGAAATAGAGAGCAGTATAGAAATAGAGAGCAGTATAGAAATAGAGAGCAGTATAGAAATAGTGAGCAGTATCGAAATAGAGAGCAGTATAGAAATAGAGAGCAGTATAGAAGTAGAGAGCAGTATAGAAATAGAGAGCAGTATAGAAGTAGAGAGCAGTATAGAAATAGAGAGTAGTATAGAAATATAGAGCAGTTTAGAAATAGAGAAGGAGAAAGAAAAACTTTACTGCAAAGTTAGACTCATATGTCACCCAGCTGTCACAATTGGGTTCCAAATTACAGTAGACAAGACCAGAAGGTCAAATCAAAGCCCCCTCACCCAATCCCTTTTCATCTGACAGCTATGCAGCCTTCGTAAAGCCTGTGTAAAGGTTCATAAGACTGTCGTAAGTCTTCATACCACTGCCGGTAGCATGACATCCCGCACTAGAAACACCTTTGCCGTAGTACAGTACAAACCTTTCTTTCATGTTTAATCGGTGACACATGGTTTGTGGGTAAAGTACATTTTACAGACTTGATTGCAACATCTTCAAAGGGGTTCAGTTGCTGGGCCGGGTTTCCATTCTCTGTGATTGTCTAGCCTACGTCCCAAATGACACCCTATCCCCTACATAGTGCAGTACTTTTAACCAGAGTGCTATAGACCCTTCTGAAATGTAGTGCACTATATAGGGTGCTACTTGGGTGGAAGGGGAATGAAGCTGAGAGTGAATACTGTAGGAGGGGAAGCAGAAGTGGCATCACAAACTTCAAAGAGTCTCTGGTGAGACATGATGCAATACCAGGAAATGGGGCTCCTCGCTCCTCCTCACTGTTTGCTTTTGGGCATAGAGAAAAAAGAACAGGTAGAACAGAATGAAATACAGTTATAGTCTATTTTATTCTACTGGCTATGGGGCCTTAACACTGAACATCGATATTACACAGAGGAAGACAGAGCCTTTTGCTGCAGAAGCAGGTAGAATCAAATAAAGTGATGATCTCCTCTATTGTAGTGTCTGAACATCACAATAACACGACCACAGATGGTTGAAACCGTTCTGGTTTGACCGTGGTATTGTGTTTAGAATTGGGGTCAATTGGTTAGCAAATCGTTTTTTTTTTTTGTCAATGGGGAATCAGAGATTTAGTGTTCTCAGATAAACTCTCTTTACAATGCCGCGATAGCAAACCCCATTGGTTGAGCCAATCAATTTGATTGAAGGCTGAAATTGTGGTGTAGTGGTGCTGAAAATAGCTCCAGAGATGAAGAGAGAGAAAAGGGCTATCAGTTGCTCGTAATAATGAGAAGCTGGGGACTTCCAAGAAGGGAATGGACTGTGCCTTGTGGAATGCCTCTCAAATGGCACCCTATTCTTCTACAGTAGGGTTCACTACTTTATGAAGAGGACTATGTCAAGTGATTTTCCACTTCCTATGTATGTGGAGGAGACACATTACAATTCTCATCAAGGGTCTTCCTATTATATTCTAGTTTTCCTACTTTTGTCCAGATATTTAGATTTTGAAGACTCAGCTCTGATTCCATTTGAAATCATCTGAGGTAAAAGGGTTGTTCAATTACATCCGGCCTGTTGTCCGGACCTCGTGCAGTCTCTATGGGGGTACCACAGGGTTCCATTCTCAGGCCGACTCTTTTCTCTGTACATATCAATGATGTCGCTCTTGCTGCGGGTGATTCCTTGATCCACCTCTACGCAGACGACACCATTCTGTATACATCTGGCCCTTCATTGGACACTGTGTTAACAAACCTACAGATGAGCTTCAATGCCTCCAACTGCTCTTAAACGCTAGTAAAACTAAATGTATGCTCTTCAACCGATCACTGCCCGCACTACTAGCATCACTATTCTGGACGGTTCTGACTTAGAATATGTGGACAACAACAAATACCTAGGTGTCTGGCTAGAATGTAAACTCTCCTTACAGACTCATAGTAAGCATCTCCAATCCAAAATTAAATCTAGAATCGGCTTCCCACTTCGCCTCAAAGCCTCCTTAACTCACGCTGCCAAACATACCCTCATAAAACTGATTATCCTACCGATCCTCGACATCGACAATGTCATTTACAAAATAGCCTCCAACACTCTACTCAGTAAACTGGATGCAGTCTATCACAGTGCCATCCGTTTTGTCACCAAAGCCCCTCATACCACCCACCACTGCAACCTGTATGCTTTTGTCGGCGGGCCCTCGCTACATATTCAACGCCAGACCCACTAGCTCCAGGTCATCTATAAGTCTCTGCTAGGTGAAGTTCTACCTTATCTCAGCTCACTGGTCACCATAACAACACCCAGCCGTAGCACGCGCTCCAGCAGGTATATCTCACTGGTCATCCCCAAAGCCAACAACTCCTTTGGCCGCCTTCCAGTTCTCTGCTGCCAATGACTGGAACGAATTGCAAAAATCACTGAAGTTGGAGGCTTATACCTCCCTCACTAACTTTAAGCTTCAGCTATCTGAGCAGCTTACCAATCGCTGCAGCTGTACACAGCCCATCTGTAAATAGCCCACCCAACTACCTACCTCATCCCCATATTGTTTTAATTGATATTTTTGGCTCTTTTGCACACCAGTATCTCTACTTGCACATCATCATCTGCACATCCATCACTTCAGTGTTAATTTGCTAAATTGTAATTACTTCACTACTATGGCCTATGTATTGCCTTACCTCCTTACTCCATTTGCACACACTGTATACAGACTTTCCTATTTTGTTCTTGGCTGTACTTTTGTTTATGTGTAACTCTGTGTTGTTGTTTTTTGTCGCAGTGATTTGCTTTATCTTGACCAGGTCGCAGTTGTAAATGAGAACTTGTTCTCAACTGGCCGACCTGGTTAAATAAAGGTGATTCATTTGTTTTTTTAAAACACGACGAAAAATCCCCCTCCTTTTCAAATCTCCTCCAGCTGTTAACATTGAGGAGGAACATTTTCTAAAGTGAAACATGACAAAGTTGGTATTGTAGCCTTTAAGAGTGTTTGGGTCCATGTCTGCTTGTGTGTGTCTGCCTGCCTCTGAGATTAGCCATGAATCAGTGAATCGTCAGACGTGATTGGTTTACTCCTTTCAGGAAGTGATGTTAAAAGACGTGATTGGTTTACTCCTTTCAGGAAGTGATGTTAAAAGACGTGATTGGTTTACTCCTTTCAGGAAGTGATTGATGTTAAAAGCAAGAAGAAGAAAATAAAGACGAACACAAATAGTTTATCGTTGCCAACGCAACCACTTTGGGGAAAGTCAACAATTCCCACAATTTGTTTGTAGAAATAATCCGCTGTATAAGGAAAAACATGTGTACGCTAAGTATCATTCAAATGAGCTGTTTTCAAAGACAGAAAGTTAAAGAGAGAAAGAAACCATTTATTTTGCGATAACCAAGCCTTGGTTTTAATCAAAGCCCTGTTGGAATGAAAGGAACAGGATTCCAAACCAATGGCCCTGAAAGAGAAAGAGAACAGAAGAATGGAAGACATCAAGTGTTCTTAGAATCCAATCAACCCCTAGAGCCACCTCTAAAACAAGCCCACTTTGACTCAAAGCCTGCTTCCCAAATGGCACCCTGTTCCCTATATAGCGTGCTCCGTTTGACCAGGGCCCATAGCGCTCTGGTCAATAGAATAGGTGCCATCCAGAACACAGACAAAGCTATTAAAGCTAAATGAGTCGGCTAGCTAGAGAGCCTGAAGCACTGACACACAGGAGACACAGCTATTAACATGCATCTGTTTAGCCAGGTCAGACACACTCTCTTCTGGAATTGGAATTCAGAACACAAAAACAGTTCAGTTAAAGACTTGATGAGAATCCTAGAACCCTTAGAATCTTGACATGTTTCCGTGTGTTCTTATGACCTTTCACTGACATAGTGTGCCTCCCAAATGGTACACTATTAATAGTGCCTCCCAAATGGTACACTATTAATAGTGCCTCCCAAATGGTACACTATTACCTACATAGTGAAGTGCACTGCTTTTAACCAGGGCACATAGGGAATAGTGAGCAATTTGGGATGCAGGGCTGGTTCCCTTCAGACACAAACTAAATACTACCTTTCACACCAGCCGTGTCTTGGTTTAGGACTGTGCTCCAGACAATGCTGGCTTGGGGCCTCCTGGGGTTCAGCAGTTAACTCCTGGTGTCAATGCAAATGACAGCACCATGAGGTTACACAGTCATGCAATATATTACACCATATTTGGGAGACACAGTCTAGCAAACCAATGTGTCCTAAACTCAAACACTCTAAGACAGTCTCTTAAACTGTCAATCATTGCATCCATTGCTCTGTGGTTCCGTTTCCTCATGCCGATCCCTAAGTTTACCAAACTAAGTGACAAGGTTAAGCTGTTGACATGGCAGGTGTAACAGGTCTCTGGTGTACTGAGGCTGCCGGTCTGTACTGTATGCAGTGTGTGTGTGTGTGTCTCTCTCTCTCTCTCTCTCCCTCTCCCCTCCTACTGAATGAATGAATGAAATAATGTTATTTTCGTGTCAAATGACCATTTGGTAACCCATCCCTTATGGGATTAATTGACACATAAATAAACATTACAAGTATTCACTGTGGTAATTAAATGATAATTATTCTTCCAGTGTTCTCTGCATTGCGCATCGCCCAAAGAGTGAACAAATGTAAGGTACAAATCAATACATAGAGCAAATAATAGTAAATAAGTCTTAAATGTCTCTTAAACCTCCACTTTCCACCATCCTCCATCTCTCTCTCTCACCCACCCCCTCCTTCTCCTCTCTCCCTCCCCTCTCCACCCTCCTCCATCTCTCTCCCTCCCCTCTCCTCTCTCCATCTCTCTCTCTCACCCACCCCCTCCTTCCCCTCTCTCCCTCCCCTCCTCCACCCCCTCCTTCTCCTCTCTCCCTCCCCTCTCCACCATCCTCCATCTCTCTCTCCCTCCCCTCTCCACCATCCTCCATCTCTCTCTCTCCCTCCCCTCTCCACCATCCTCCATCTCTCTCACCCACCCCCTCCTTCTCCTCTCTCCCTCATCTCCTCTCACTTCCCCCTCTCCCCTCTCCCTCTCTTCCTTCCTCTCTCCCCCCGCCCTCTTCCCCTTTCTCTCTCTAACCCCCCTATCTCTATCCCTCCCTCTCAAGGTGTCTTGGAAGTCACAGTTAACTAGGAGTATGGGAATAGACTGCTAGGGGTTTTTGAAGGAGTCTGAAGGGCCCCTCAGAGCCCTGCTCTGTCCATGTGTCTCATACTAATTCTCTTTTATGTGGACCATTAGGATCAGGGTCTGATAGAGGGAGGGAAGGAATGAAAGAGGAAGGGAGAAAATGAGGGAGTGAGAAAGGGATGGAGGGAGGGAAGGAGAGATGGAGGGAGGGACGGAGGGTGAAGACCACAGGGATGGAGGGATGATATTAGAGAAGAGGAGGACCACAGGGATGGAGGGATGATGGTAGAGAGGAGAGGACTACAGGGATGGAGGGATGATGGTAGAGAGGAGAGGACCACAGGGATGGAGGGATGATGGTAGAGAGGAAGGAGAGGAGAGGACCAGAGGGATGGAGGGATGATGGTAGAGGGGGGAGACACATGGATGGAGGGATGATGGTAAGAGAGGAGAGGAGAGGACCAGAGGGATGGAGGGATGATGGTAGAGAGGAGAGGACCACAGGGATGGAGGGATGATGGTAGAGGGGGCACATGGATGGAGGGATGATGGCAAGAGAGGAGAGGACCACAGGGATGGAGGGATGATGGTAGAGGGAGAGAGATGATGACAGATGACTCCTTGCTGTCCCCAGTCCACCTGGCCGTGCTGCTGCTCCAGTTTCAACTGTTCTGCCTGCGGATATGGAACCCTGACCTGTTCACCGGACGTCTGGGACCTGCTGTTTTCAACTCACTAGAGACAGCAGGAGCGGTAGAGATACTCTGAATCATTGCCTATGAAAAGTCAACTGGCATTTACTCCTGAGGTGCTGACCTGCTGCAACCTCATCAACCACAGTGATTTTTATCATTTGACCCCTGCTGGTCATCTATGAACATTTGAACATCTTGGCCATGTTCTGTTATAATCTCCACCCGGCACAGCCAGAAGAGGACTGGCCACACCACATAGTCTGGTTCCTCTCTAGGTTTCTTCCTAGATTCTGGCCTTTCCTAGGGAGTTTTTCCTAGCCACCATGCTCTACACCTGCATTGCTTGCTGTTTTGTGTTTTAGGCTGGGTTCTGTACAGCACTTTGAGATATCAGCTGATGTACGAAGGGCTATATAAATACATTGATTAAATTTGATGATGACAGGAATGATGGGATGATGGTACAGAGGAGTGGAGAGGACCGCAGGGATGGAGGGATGATGGTAGAGAGGAGAGGACCACAGGGATGGAGGGATGATGGTAGAGAGGAGAGGACCACAGGGATGGAGGGATGATGGTAGAGAGGAGAGGATCACAGGGATGATGGTAGAGAGGAGAGAAGAGGACCACAGGGATGGAGGGATGATGGTAGAGAGGAGAGGATCACAGGGATGATGGGTAGAGAGGAGAGGAGAGGACCACAGGGATGGAGGGATGATGGTAGAGAGGAGAGGACCACAGGGATGGAGGGATGATGGTAGAGAGGAGAGGACCACAGGGATGGAGGGATGATGGTAGAGAGGAGAGGACCACAGGGATGGAGGGATGATGGTAGAGAGGAGAGGACCACAGGGATGGAGGGATGATGGTAGAGAGGAGAGGAGAGGACCACAGGGATGGAGGGATGATGGTAGAGAGGAGAGGACCACAGGGATGGAGGGATGATGGTAGAGAGGAGAGGACCACAGGGATGGAGGGATGATGGTAGAGAGGACAGGACCACAGGGATGGAGGGATGATGGTAGAGAGGAGAGGACCACAGGGATGGAGGGATGATGGTAGAGAGGAGAGGAGAGGACCACAGGGATGGAGGGATGATGGTAGAGAGGAGAGGACCACAGGGATGGAGGGGTGATGGTAGAGAGGAGAGGAGAGGACCACAGGGATGGAGGGATGATGGTAGAGAGGAGAGGACCACAGGGATGGAGGTATGAGGAGAGGAGAGGATCACAGGGATGATGGTAGAGAGGAGAGGACCCACAGGGATGGAGGGATGATGGTAGAGAGGAGAGGACCACAGGGATGGAGGGATGATGGTAGAGAGGAGAGGAGGACCACAGGGATGGAGGGATGATGGTAGAGAGAGAGGACCACAGGGAGGGAGGGATTATGGTAGAGATGGAGGACCACAGGGATGGAGGTAGAGAGGAGAGGACCACAGGGAGGGAGGGATTATGGTAGAGGGAGAGGACCACAGGGAGGGAGAGGGATGATGGTAGAGAGGAGAGGACCACAGGGATGGAGGGATGATGGTAGAGAGGAGAGGACCACAGGGATGGAGGTAGAGAGGAGAGGACCACAGGGATGGAGGGATGATGGTAGAGAGGACAGGACCACAGAATGGAGGGATTATGGTAGAGAGGAGAGGACAGGACCACAGGGAGGGAGGGATGATGGTAGAGAGGAGAGGACCACAGGGATGGAGGGATTATGGTAGAGAGGAGAGGAAACGGGCACTTCAATGAAAGCATACACACACACACTTTTCTGTACATAGTTAAAGCTGCAATATGTGCCTTTTTGGGTGGTGACCCATTCACATACAGAATGTAGTCATAGATCTGCAATTGTAATTGAAAGAAAATCGAATAAGTGGTTTAGCTGTTCTATGTGCGCTATTTCTATGCTTCAATAAATTTAGTTTATGCATCTTTTACTTTTCAGTTTTCTACACCATCTTAAAAACAGCTGAAACTGCTATATTTTGGATTATGGAAAATATATTTCACAGCAGTTAAATGGTACAATGATTCTCAACACTACACTAGTTTTATTTTGTCACATCAAATGAAATTAGGCGAACGATTCGAATTTTAGCCACCAGGAAATGGAGGGGCAATTTCTGCATAGTGCACCTTCAAGTCAGCAACAACCGTTAGCACCTGTGGTTTTAGGAGGTGGTAAAATGACACCATATTTCCCATTGGACAAACCTGTCTATGTCTTCTGACCCTGTGTCCCTGAAGACCGCCATGCTGAAATGTATTCACAGCACCAGGGACAGTAGCAGTGGAGACACCGTTGAAAGTTAGGAAGTGGAACTGCTTGAGCTGTCTTATAACACTGTGTGTGTGTGTGTGTGTGTGTGTGTGTGTGTGTGTGTGTGTGTGTGTGTGTGTGTGTGTGTGTAGCCTCAGTAAATAAAACATTTTCAACTTTAAAACCTGAATGCCCTGACCTTGGATTCTTCAAACTACTTCAGAGTCTTTGGTTAGACTTGAATGCTCCTGTTTTCTCCAGTCTGTGGTTCTCTGGCGAGCCTCGTCGAAGGACACTGTTTTCTCCAGTCTGTGGTTCTCTGGCGAGCCTCGTCGAAGGACACTGTTTTCTCCAGTCTGTGGTTCTCTGGCGAGCCTCGTCGAAGGACACTGTTTTCTCCAGTCTGTGGTTCTCTGGCGAGCCTCGTCGAAGGACACTGTTTTCTCCAGTCTGTGGTTCTCTGGCGAGCCTCGTCGAAGGACACTGTTTTCTCCAGTCTGTGGTTCTCTGGCGAGCCTCGTCGAAGGACACTGTTTTCTCCAGTCTGTGGTTCTCTGGCGAGCCTCGTCGAAGGACACTGTTTTCTCCAGTCTGTGGTTCTCTGGCGAGCCTCGTCGAAGGACACTGTTTTCTCCAGTCTGTGGTTCTCCGGCGAGCATCGTCGAAGGACACTGTTTTCTCCAGTCTGTGGTTCTCCGGCGAGCATCGTCGAAGGACACTGTTTTCTCCAGTCTGTGGTTCTCCGGCGAGCCTCGTCGAAGGACACTGTTTTCTCCAGTCTGTGGTTCTCCGGCGTCTGTGGTTCTCTGGCGAGCATCGTCGAAGGACACTGTTTTCTCCAGTCTGTGGTTCTCCGGCGAGCATCGTCGAAGGACACTGTTTTCTCCAGTCTGTGGTTCTCCGGCGAGCATCGTCGAAGGACACTGTTTTTCTCTGGCAGTCTGTGGTTCTCTGGTTCTCTGAGCCTCGTCGAAGGACACTGTTTTCTCCAGTCTGTGGTTCTCTGGCGAGCCTCGTCGAAGGACACTGTTTTCTCCAGTCTGTGGTTCTCTGGCGAGCATCGTCGAAGGACACTGTTTTCTCAGTCTGTGGTTCTCTGGCGAGCATCGTCGAAGGACACTGTTTTCTCCAGTCTGTGGTTCTCTGGCGAGCATCGTCGAAGGACACTGTTTTCTCCAGTCTGATTTATTGAGTGCCTGTTAAAGGGTACTTCAGTGATTGAATTGCAAAGTCGCCATTGCTTCTTTGCGGATGTAACAAATCGCACCCTATTCCCTATGGGCCCAGGTCGATAATGTGCACTACATAGGGAATATTGTGCCATTTGGAATGCAGCGTTTGTTCTCCAGAGTGAGCGTGTTGTGTATATTACACCTACTCTGTCAAACCTCCTAATTATCCTATTTCCCAAGTAAAAATAGCCTTGTGTGACCAAAACATCACCCATCATATTTTAACGCCATTGAAATGCTCAGACATGAAGAACTTGAACCTTGTCTCTGGTCTGTAACTATCAGGATGCATGTGGAAGAACAGTCTGAGTGGGCCGGTGATCTCATCTTCAGGAGCTCACCTTGACTGACAGGTCTTTGAAACACCCTTGTGGTCGTTGCCAGGTAACAAGGTAAACAATGGGCCACATGTCATCGATGACCAGATAAACAATGTGCCACATGTCATTGATGACCAGATAAACAATGTGCCATGTCATGTCATAAACAATGATGACCAGATAAACAATGTGCCACATGCCAGATAAACAATGTGCCACATGTCATTGATGACCAGATAAACAATGTGCCACATATCATTGATGACCAGATAAACAATGTGCCACATGTCATTGATGACCAGATAAACAATGGGCCACATGTCATTGATGACCAGATAAACAATGTGCCACATGTCATTGATGACCAGATAAACAATGTGCCACATGTCATTGATGACCAGATAAACAATGTGCCAATGACCAGATAAACAATGTGCCACATAATGCTTCAGTCTGGTTTGACCCCAGGCACTGGAGACGGCACTTGTGAAGGTGGTAAATGACATTTTAATGGCATCGGACCGAGGCTCTGCATCTGTCCTCGTGCTCCTAGACCTAAACTGCTTTTGATACCATCGATCACCACATTCTTTTGGAGAGATTGGAAACAAATTGGTCTACACGGACATGTTCTGGCCTGGTTTAGGTCTTATCTGTCGGAAAGATATCAGTTTGTCTCTGTGAATGGTTTGTCCTCTGACAAATCAACTGTACATTTCGGTGTTCCTCAAGGTTCTGTTTTAGCCACTATTGTTTTCCATTATTTTACCTCTTGGGGATGTTATTCAAAATAATGCTTTCACTGTTCAACACACAGCTGTACATTTCAATGAAACATGCGACTGTTGGATATCAGACATAACAAGTGGAGGCTGCAAACTTCACTATTAAATTGCAAAACTAGATGCTTGTTCTGTAACAAATTACAGTTGAATCTGCAGTTCACTGATGCACTTCTTCTCAAATAAACTGTGAAGGACCTAAGCCCTGGACCCCGATCTCTCTTTAGAAGAAGAGGTATCATGCCCATTTCGAGGCACAGGGGCACGTTTCCATCTACGTAACATTGCAAAAATCAGAAACTTTCTGTCCAAAATGATGCAGAAAAATTAATCCATGCTTTATATAGGTTAGACTACTGCAATGCTCTATTTTCCGGTTACCCGATAAAGCACTAAATAAACTTCAGTTAGTGCTAAATACGGCTCAAACTCTGACTAGAACCAAAAATCTTATATTACTCCAGTGCTAGCCTCACACTTTCCTGTCAAAGCAGGCTGATTTCAAGACTGCTAACCTACAAAGCATTACATGGGCTGCTTCCTACCTTCTGACAATGCAGTAATAACCAACAAGGTAATCGAGGCCTCCTAATTGTCCCTAATTCCAAACAGCTGGAGGCAGGGCCTTATAGAGCTCCATTTTTATGGAACGGGATAAACGAATATGTAAGTCTTTATAAGATATCTCTTCAGTGAATGATTGAGTGTAGTCTGCCCAGGAGTGGAAGGTGAACGAAAGGCTAGCATACAGTAGATGGTATTGAGTGCAGTATATACTTACTGAGAATCTGTATGTAAACAAAGTGGCATAGTTAAAGTGGCTAGTGATACCTGGGGGGAAGTACGTAAGGATTCACTGTAGTGGTCGAGAGAGTACAGTATAGATCTTTGTGGGCTATACTCGAGATTGTCTCAGGATGTAGGGTGGTGAAGATATCATTATATTAGGTAGGGGATTGTTTAAAGTGGCTGGGGATATATATCCTTCCTAATTTCCCTGTCAATGTCTCATTATTAAAGTGGCTGGAGTTGAGCCTCAGTGTGTTTGCTGCAGTAGTCAATGTTAGTGGGTCAGCTTGTTTAACAGTCTGATTCTCCGGTGTCCTGTGATTAAGAAGCTGTTTTTCAGTCTCTCGGTCCCAGACCATGTCCCAGACTACCTGTACATGACCTCTGTCCCCAGTCCACCTGGCCATGATCCTGCTCCAGGGGCCCTAGGGTGAACAGGCAGTGAAGCTCGCTGTCCCCAGTCCACCTGACTGTGCTGTTGTTTCATGATGATCTTTATGGCCTTCCTGTGACATCTTGGTGGTTCTGTATAATCCTGGAGGGCAGAAAGAGTTTGCCCCCGGTGATGCGTTGTACGGTTTCTTCCTACTGCCCTCTAGGAGTTTTTCCAGCCACCGTGCTTTTACACCTGGTTTGTGGGGGTTTTAAGCAGGGTTTCCGTACAGCACTTTGAGATATCAGCTGATGTACGAAGGGCCGACATTTGGATGACCAGATAAACAATGGGCCACATATCATTGATGACCAGATAAACAATGTGCCACATGTCATTGATGACCAGTGAACAATGGGCCATAATTTGACCAGATAAACAATGTGCCTCCTGATGACCAGATAAACAGCCTTCATTGATGACCAGATAAACAATGGGCCACATATAACAATGGGCCATGTCATTGATGACCAGATAAACAATGTGCCACATGTCATTGATGACCAGATAAACAATGTGCCACATGTCATTGATGACCAGATAAACAATGTGCCACATGTCATTGATGACCAGATAAACAATGTGCCACATGTCATTGATGACCAGATAAACAATGTGCCACATGTCATTGATGACCAGATAAACAATGTGCCACATATCATTGATGACCAGATAAACAATGTGCCACATGTCATTGATGACCAGATAAACAATGGGCCACATATCATTGATGACCAGATAAACAATGTGCCACATATCATTGATGACCAGATAAACAATGGGCCACATGTCATTGATGACCAGATAAACAATGCCAGATGTGCCATTCATTGATGACCAGATAAACAATGTGCCACATGTCATTGATGACCAGATAAACAATGTGCCACATGTCATTGATGACCAGATAAACAATGTGCCACATATCATTGATGACCAGATAAACAATGTGCCACATGTCATTGATGACCAGATAAACAATGTGCCACATGTCATTGATGACCAGATAAACAATGTGCCACATATCATTGATGACCAGATAAACAATGTGCCACATGTCATTGATGACCAGATAAATCCAACGGATTGTTGGATATCAGACAAACAGCAGCAATTCACAATTGCATTTCTATTGTTCTGTAACTAATTACAGCCTGCAGTTCACTGATGCACTTCTTCTCAATAATTAGTAAAGCCCTGGGTCACTTTAGAAGCAGAGATATCATGTCCATAGTGGGCACAGGGGCACGTTCCCCTCACATTTGTACCGTTGAAATATATATATACAGAACCAGTCAGAAGTTTGGAGAAACCTACTAATTCAAGGGCTTTTCTTTGTTTTTACTATTTTCTACATTGTAGAATAATAGTGAAGACATCACAACTGTGAAATAACACATATGGAATCATGAGGTAACAAAAAAGTATTAAACAAATCAAAATATATTTTATGTTTGAGATTCTATAAAGTAGCCACACTTTTTCCTTGGCATTCTCTCAAACAGCTTCATTTATTTAACCTTTATTTAAGTAAGTTTAAGTCAGTGAAGAACAAATTCTTATTTACAATGACAGCCTACTTCATGAGGTAGTCACCTGAAATGCATTTAAAATAAGACGTTTGCCTTCTTAATAACATTTCATTTGTGAAATTGAATTGAATTTCTTGAATTTCTTTCCTTCTTAATGCATTTGAGCTAATCAGTTGTGTTGTGACAAGGTAGCGGTGGTATACAGAAGGTAGCCCTATTTAGGAAACGATCAAGTCCATATTATGGCAAGAACAGCTCAATTAAGCAAAGAGAAACTACAGTCATTCATTACTTCAAGACATGACGATACACAGCTGTACATTTCAATGAAACATGGTGAAGCCCCAAAACCCTCCCTAGAAGCCTTTTTCTTCATAAGGAAGTGGATGGCAGCAAATGTTATACTTTTAAACTCACAAAACAGAGATGCTAGTTCACTGTGATCCCAAGAAACTGAGATGCTAGTTCTAGGTCCCAAGAAACAGAGATGCTAGTTCTAGGTCCCAAGAAACAGAGATGCTAGTTCTAGGTCCCAAGAAACAGAGATGCTAGTTCTAGGTCCCAAGAAACAGAGATGCTAGTTCTAGCCCAAGAAACAGAGATGCTAGTTCTAGGTCCCAAGAAACAGAGATGCTAGTTCTAGGTCCCGAGAAACAGAGATGCTAGTTCTAGGTCCCAAGAAACAGAGATGCTAGTTCTAGGTCCCAGAAACAGAGATGCTAGTTCTAGGTCCCAAGAAACAGAGATGCTAGTTCTAGGTCCCAAGAAACAGAGATGCTAGTTCTAGGTCCCAAGAAACAGAGATGCTAGGTCCCAGAAACAGAGATGCTAGTTCTAGGTCCCAAGAAACAGAGATGCTTTCTAGGTCCCAAGAAACAGAGATGCTAGTTCTAGGTCCCAAGAAACAGAGATGCTAGTTCTAGGTCCCAAGAAACAGAGATGCTAGTTCTAGGTCCCAGAAACAGAAGTGGTCCCAAGAAACAGAGATGCTAGTTCTAGGTCAGCAAATGTTTCTAGGTCTCGAGAAACAGAGATGCTAGTTCTAGGTCCCAAAAAAACAGAGATGCTAGTTCTAGGTCCCGAGAAACAGAGATGCTAGTTCTAGGTCCCAAGAAACAGAGATGCTAGTTCTAGGTCCCAAGAAACAGAGATTCTCTAGGTCTCTAGGTCCCGAGAAACAGATGCTAGTTCTACAGAAACAGAGACTTCTGTTGGATATGACAATTAATCTTGATGGTTGTACAGTCATCTCAAATGAATCTGTGAAGGACCTTGGTGTTACTCTGGACCCTGATCTCTCTTTGACGAACACATCAATGGCAGCTTTTTTCATCTACGTAACATTGTAAAAATCAGACATTTTCTGTCTAAAAATGATGCAGAAAAATGTATCCGTGCTTTTGTCACTTCTAGGTTAGACTACTGCAATGCTCTACTTTCCAGCCACCCGGATAAAGCACTAAATACATTTCAGTTAGTGGTAAACACTGCTGCTAGAACCTTGACCCGAACCAAAACATTTCATCATATTACTCCAGTGCTAGCTTCTCTACACTGGCTTCCTGTTAAGGCTACGGCTGATTTCAAGGTTTAACTTCTAACCTACAAAGTTTTTCATGGGCTTCGCGTACACATTACATACCTACACAAACGATACGGTCACAAGATGTAGGCCTCCTCACTGTCACTAGAATTTCTTAGCAAACAGCTGGAGGAAGGGCTTTCTCCTATAGAGCTCAATGCTTATCAATGGTCTGCCTATCCATGTGAGAGATGCAGATTCGGTCTCAACCTTTAAGTCTTTATTGAAGGTCTTGCACATCATCTTCTGCACATCTATCACTCCAGTGCTAATTGCTAAATTGCAAATAATTTGTCACTAAGGCCTATTTATTGCCCTTCTTCCTTGCTTCATTTGCACACACTATATACAGATTTTCTATTGTGGTATTGACTGTATTTTAGTTTATCCCATTGTAACTGTGTTGCTGTTTCTGCCTGGCCGGTTCCCCTCTCTCCACTGGGATTCTCTGCCTCTAACACTATTACAGGGGCTGAGTCACTGGCTTACTGGTGCTCTTCCTTGTCGTCCCTAGGAGGGGTGCGTCACCTGAGTGGGTTGAGTCACTTACGTGGTCTTCCTGTACGGTTTGGCGCTCGAGTTCGCCCTCGCCCTCGCCCTCGCTCGCCCTCGGGTTCGTGCTCGGGTTCGTGCTGTGGGAGAGATCTTTGTGGGCTATACTCGGCCTTGACTCAGGGTAATAAGTTGGTGGTTGAAGATATCCCTCTTGTGGTGTGGGGTCTGTGCTTTGGCAAAGTGGGTGGGGGGGACCCCTCCTGTCTCAGCCATCAATATTTATGCTGCAATAGTATAAGTTGGGGGCTAGGATCAGTCTGTTATCTGGAATATTTATTCTGTCTTACCCGGTGTCCTGCGTTAATTTAAATATGCTCTCTCTAACTCTCTCTTTTCTCTATTCTCTCGGAGGACCTGAGCCCTAGGACCATGCTTCTGGACAACCTGGCATGATGACTACTTGCTGTCCACAGTCCATCCCAGTCCACCTGCTGCTGCTCCAGTTTCAACTGTTCTGCCTGCGGCTATGGAACCCTGACCTGTTCACCGGACGTGCTACCTTGTCCCTGACCTACTGTTTTCAACTCTGAATGATCGGCTATGAAAAGCCAACCTACATTTACTCCTGAGGTGCTGACCTGTTGCACCCTGAACAACCACTGTGATTATTATTATTTGACCCTGCTGGTCATCTATGAACATTTGAACATCTTGGCCATTTTCTGATATAGTCTCCACAAGGCACAGCCAGAAGAGGACTGGCCACCCACCTTGATTAGACGTGACAGAATCCCGCACCACCGTGGAATCAGGCGCAGAGAGCAGATAGTGATATAAAGTTTATTCTCCGGTGAACAAAATAAACACGGTCAACCCAAATACACACAGGGTGAAATTATCCAACACAGGATAACAGACTAACCGGAGAATAATAAACACAAAAACACTGACAGACGAAACAAATGACAAAATAAACAAATACACGAAAAGGGATCGGTAGCGGCTAGTAGGACGGTGACGACGACAGCCGAGCACCACCCGAACAGGCAGGAGAGCCAACCTCGGGGAAGTCGTGACATACTGTGTATATACTGTATATTTACTGTATATTTACTGTATACATACTGTATATTTACTGTATATTTACTGTATATATACTGTATATTTACTGTATATTTACTGTGTATATACTGTATATTTAACTGTATATTTACTGTATATATACTGTATATTTACTGTATATTTACTGTATATATACTGTATATTTACTGTATATTTACTGTATATATACTGTATATTTACTGTATATTTACTGTATATTTACTATATTTACTATATTTACTGTATATTTACTGTCTATATATACTGTATATTTACTGTATATTTACTGTGTATATACTCTATATTTACTCTATATTTACTCTATATTTACTGTGTATATACTATATATGTACTGTATATATACTGTGTATATACTGTATATTTACTGTATATACACTGTATATTTACTGTATATATACTGTATATTTACTGTATATTTACTTTGTATTTACTGTATATTTACTGTATATTACTGTGTATATACTGTATATTTACTGTGTATATACTGTGTATTTACTGTATATTTACTGTATATTTACTGTATATATACTGTATATTTACTGTGTATATACTGTATATTTACTGTATATTTACTGTATATATGCTGTATATTTACTGTATATTTATTTTTTTCTGTCTGTAACATTACTATCCACCAATCTTTTTTGAATTGTCTTTAGCCCAGATACACTGTAGGTTCCACATCTTCCATCCTCATAACTAGCTCCCACATAGCCATTTTAGGCTATCAATCAAGTTAGAATAGATGTCTTGTCTAACTGTCTCAGCTGGCATGCCTGCTGGCAAAGTTGGTAGAGTTTAGAAAAGCAAGTAATAACTACATTTTCTGAATGAGAACCACACATTCCTTTCAATCTTTTACCCAGATTTGAGATGAAAAGAAGCATCCAGTCACCTCAAGAGGTCTGCTTAGATTATTCATAGAGTTATTCATAATAATTGTGTCTCTAGATTGCAGAAAAAAAAGCTGTTTCTGGGCTTTTTTTATGCTAAATTCTCCAATTTACGGAGCCCCTTCCAGACCCAGCCATCTGTCCCCTCAGATGTTTGGGGCTGCATGACGCCCCTGCTTAGAAGCTTAGACATACAGATGTAGAATCTTTATTTGAGCCAGTTTACTACAACAACAAAAATAGTCCTGCAGCAACATAAAATATGAAATATTCTGTGTATTACAATGAATATACATTTTTCTAGGGGTTGTGGACAGCTATATAAGTTGTTCAGTATATAGGGTACAGAGTGCTATTTTAGGAAGGAGACATGGTTGTCTGCTGTGTTTTGGGAGGTGGCGGGGGGGGTGCAGAGAGAGATGGAAAGAGCTTCCCCACATACGACGTTGGATCAAGAGTGACCTGGTTTAAGAGGAGATCCAGGAGCTTGTTTACTGTCGCCTGTCATGTTTTTGAAAAGGGAAATGTGTGTTAAATGGGTAGTGAATTAAATGTCATTTTACTTCCTGTTCTGAGTTATGTTTATATCAATTTGTTGATGTAGTTATCTACTCGTTCTACAATGTGTTTTCTGGTGTTTTTGAAGTACTCAATTTCGAAATATGACATTTTTGGATGTGCACTTTAAAAATAATAATTTTCAACGTTTGTTGTTTGTGCCTGAATGTCTCAATTTATGCATACTTAAAATGAATAACTATGAGTTACAGTATGCTGGGTCTGTCTTCTCAGCTTCACAGCACATCCCTCCTTACTGTGTCTGTCTTCTCAGCTTCAGGCTTCACAGCACATCCACACTGTGTCTGTCTTCTCACTTCAGGCTTCCCAGCACATCCCCTCCTTACTGTGTCTGTCTTCAGCTTCAGGCTTCACAGCACATCCCTCCTTACTGTGTCTGTCTTCTCAGCTTCAGGCTTCCCCTCCTTACATCTGTCTTCTCATATCCCAGCACATCCTCCTTACTGTGTCTGTCTTGACTTCCCAGCACATCCCCTCCTTACTGTGTCTGTCTTCTCAGCTTCAGGCTCCCAGCACATCCTCCTTACTGTGTCTGTCTTCTCAGCTTCAGGCTTCACATCACATCCCTGTGGTGGTTACCTGGGAAGCTGATGTATTTAATCACATAATGCTGTCTTTGGTCTGTCCTGGGAAGCTGAGGCTTCACATCACATATGGGAAGCTGATGTATTTAATCACATAATGCTGTGGTGGTGGGGTTACCTGGGAAGCTGATGTATTTAATCACATAATGCTGTGGTGGTGTCCTAATGCTGTGGTGGTGGTTACCTGGGAAGCTGATGTATTTAATCACATCATGCTGTGGTGGTGGTTACCTGGGAAGCTGATGTATTTAATCACATAATGCTGTGACAGGAAGCTGATGTTCACATCATATTTAATCCTAATGCTGTGGTGGTTACCTGGGAAGGCTGATCATTTAATCATAATGCTGTGGTGGTTTACCTGGGAAGCTCCCATAATGCTGTGGTTGCCTGGGAAGAATCACATAATGCTGTGGTGGTTACCTGGGAAGCTGATGTATTTAATCACATAATGCTGTGGTGGTGGTTACCTGGGAAGCTGATGTATTTAATCACATAATGCTGTGGTGGTGGGAAGCTGATGTATTTAATCCTAATGCTGGACCTGGGAAGCTGATGTATTTAATCACATAATGCTGTGGTGGTTACCTGGTTATTTAATCACATGGGAAGCTGATGTATTTAATCACATAATGCTGTGGTGGTGGTTACCTGGGAAGCTGATGTATTTAATCACATAACCTGGGAAGCTGATGTATTTAATCACATAATGCTGTGGTTACCTGGGAAGCTGATGTATTTAATCACATAATGCTGTGGTGGTGGTTACCTGGGAAGCTGATGTATTTAATCACATAATGCTGTGGTGGTGGTTACCTGGGAAGCTGATGTATTTAATCACATAATGCTGTGGGTGGTTACCTGGGAAGCTGATGTATTTAATCACATAATGCTGTTGTGGTGGTTACCTGGGAGCTGATGTATTTAATCACATAATGCTGTGGTGGTGGTTACCTGGGAAGCTGATGTATTTAATCACATAATGCTGTGGTGGTGGTTACCTGGGAAGCTGATGTATTTAATCACATAATGCTGTGGTGGTGGTTACCTGGGAAGCTGATGTATTTAATCACATAATGCTGTGTATTTAATGCTGTGGTTTACCTGGGAAGCTGATGTATTTAATGATGTATTTAATCACATAATGCTGTGGTGGTGGTTACCTGGGAAGCTGATGTATTTAATAATGCTGTTGTGGTGGTTACCTGGGAAGCTGATGTTACATAATGCTGTGGTGGTGGTTACCTGGGAAGGATGAAGCTGTGCAGACAGAGTAGATGTTGAATTTTCTAAAATGGAGCTGGAAGGTGGTAATGGTGAATGACATAATGCTGGGTGGGGGGGAAGCTGATGTATTTAATCCATAATGCTGTTAGCTGGGGTGATAATGATGAATGACATGGGGGTGACCAGTGACTTTAAGCTGGAAGGTGATAATGATGAATGACATGGGGGTATGGGGGGGACCAGTGACTTTAAGCTGGAAGGTGATAATGATGAATGACATGGGGGGGGGGGGGGACCAGTGACTTTAAGCTGGAAGGTGATAATGATGAATGACATGGGGGTAGGGGGGACCAGTGACTTTAAGCTGGAAGGTGATAATGATGAATGACATGGGGGTAGGGGGGGGACCAGTGACTTTAAGCTGGAAGGTGATAATGATGAATGACATGGGGGTAGGGGGGGAGGGGACCAGTGACTTTAAGCTGGAAGGTGATAATGATGAATGACATGGGGGTAGGGGGGGGGACCAGTGACTTTAAGCTGGAAGGTGATAATGATGAATGACATGGGGGTAGGGGGGGGACCAGTGACTTTAAGTTGGAAGGTGGTAATGATGAATGACATGGGGTAGGGGGGGACCAGTGACTTTATGGTCAATGTTCCACCTACAGTCATTTTTCATACTTGTGTCAGACAACTTTGAATTGGTTTCACCCAAATTTAATCCAATTTGATTAAAAAAACATTATGTTCACTGTTCGGGGCCTTTAAAATTGTTTCCATCTAATACTTGTTATTAATTATTCTGATTGACGTCAGATGGATGAGTTGAGAGAGAGAGATACGGAATAGAAGGGAGAAAGAGAGAGGGAGAGTCTCTGTTCATCTACCTTAACAGTACACAGAGCTGATGTAGACCATACAAAGTCAGAAGTCAATGTGATTAAAGCGACAGCTACATTAAAACAATTCTCTAAAAGCTACCATCCCATCATTTAAAAACCTGTCCAACATGATGTATTTCTCCAATGCACATCTCTCTCTCTCTCCATCTCTCTCCATCTCTCTCTCCTCAATTTCTCTCTCTCTCTCCCTCAATTTCTCTCTCTCAATATCTCTCTCGCCCTCTCCAACTCTCTCTCTCTCTCCTCTCTCTCCATCTCTCTCTCTCTCTCTCTCCATCTCTCTCTCTCTCTCTCTCTCTCTCTCAATCTCTCTCTCTCTCCCTCAATTTCTCTCTCTCTCTCCCTCTCTCCAATTTCTTTCTCTCTCCCTCAATTTCTCTCTCATCTCTCTCAATCTCTCTCCCTCTCTCTCTCCCGATCTCTCTCTCTCTCTCTCTCTCTAACTTTCTCCATCTCACTCTCTCTCCATCTCTCTCTCTCCATCTCTCTCAATTTCTCTCTTTCCATCTCTCTCTCTCTCTCAATCTCTCTCTGCCCTCCAAACTTTTGGCTCCATCTACCACTCACAGTATCAAAGGGCAAACAGTATCTCTCTCTTTCCATCACTCTCTACATCTCCATCTCAATCTCTCTCTTTCCATCTCTCTCTGTCTCTCTCAATCTCTCTCTGCCCTTACCAACCCTCCATCTCTTTCCCCATTACCACATCACAGTATCAAAGGGCAAACAGTATCTCTCTCTTTCCATCACTCTCTGTCCCCCCACCCCCACCCTCCATATCTCTCTCCATTACCACATCACAGTATCAGAGGGTCAACAATCTATCACATTAAACAATACCCATGTTTAAGTGGAGCAACTTGTGGATTTCCACCCCCTCCAAAATCACAAATGGCCCCCTATTCTCTATATAGTGAACTACTTTACATAGGCTCTTGCACTATTTAGGGGGGAAAGGTGCCATTTTGGACACATCCCATGACAGATATAAAATAAAATACACCAAATGCATTAGTTTCTGACCACGTGGTATTTAAAAGGACAAATGTAAATCGAATGGATTTTATTTTCAACCGTTTTTCTTTTAGTTAAAGTGATATTAGAGTCTTTTAGTTAAAGTGATATTAGAGTCTCTGCATGGTGTGTTTTTAGTTAATCTGCTTAATGCAGAGCGTTAAAGAAGGGACTGCTGGGACCGAGGCCAAATCCCCCTCACACACACACACACACACACACACACACACACACACACACACACACACACACACACACACACACACACACACACACACACACACACACACACACACACACATGTACACATATATACACACACACACACAAACACACACACATGTACACATACACACACACACACACACACACAAACACACACACACACACAAAGACACACACACACACACACAAAAGACACACACACACACACAAAGACACACATGTACACATATACACACACACACACACACACACAAAGACACACACACATGTACACATATACATACACACACACACACACACACACACACACACACACACACACACACACACACACACACACACACACACACACACACACACACACACACACACACACACACACACACACACACACACACACACACACTCTCAGGGCTAAGTCCCTTGGCTATTAAAACTACTGCTCTGTCCCCCCGGAGTGACCTCATCCAAGCAGCTTTAATTATAAAGAGGAGAAAAGCATCCACCTCAACAAGCTCTCACAGTCTCACTTCAGAATCCCACATTTGTCCAAACTGTCACATTTTGAATGGTTGAGTTCAGGCTTTCATTCTGAATGGTTAAGGTAAGGGTTAAAGTTTGGGATAATGTAAAAAAAAAACTTTAAAAAAGATTGCCTGAATAGTATTGAACACACGACATAGGCACAAGCATGTTTCAGAGAGTCTTAGCTTTCAGAAATGGGGTC
The DNA here is from genome assembly GCF_023373465.1 of Oncorhynchus keta. NCBI lineage: Eukaryota > Metazoa > Chordata > Actinopteri > Salmoniformes > Salmonidae > Oncorhynchus > Oncorhynchus keta. The sequence goes on from NC_068436.1 coordinate 19,846,950, forward strand.
ATTACAGCTTATAGCTCAAATGGTTCACATGCCAGAGGAGACTTCACTGCTGGAAACCTGTTTAACACAGAGATCATTAGATTATATCTGCTCTGTATCTTTCCTGGTTGGAAAAGTACCAGGATGTGGTCTCTGATTTTGCATCTGGAAAGTGAGAACTGATTTTGAATGTGTCTGAGATCTGGAACTGATTGAGAAGTGATCTGAGAACTTTGAAAACTGAATGTGTCTGAAAGTTGAATGCATGAAGCTTTGAGTTTGTGAACTTGATACACACAATGAACGCAGTGTGCACCATATTGAAAGTGGATATATAAATATAGCATTTTGAATATTCAATTAAATTGAAAAAAAAGTTACAAGTGAACGCAACATTCATTTAGTTGAGTTTCAAATCATTAAAAAGACGTTCAAAAACATTGAAATAAAATAATGTTTCTGTTGGCACTAAAGTCAATCCATTCGAGATTTGGGAAGAGGTAGTGGGAGGAGAGACATTTGGGGAGAGGTAGGGGAGAGAGGGACATTTGGGGAGAGGTAGAGGGGAGAGAGAGATTTGGTAGATTTGGGGAGAGGTAGAGAGGTAGAATTTATTTTTTTATTTGTTTTATGTTACCTTTATTGAACTAGGCAAGTCCGTTAAGAACAAATTCTTATTTTCAATGACAGCCTAGGAACAGTGGGTTAACTGCCTGTTCAGGGGCAGAACGACAGATTTGTACCTTGTCAGCTCAGGGGTTTGAACTTGCAACCTTCCGGTTACTAGTCCAACACTCTAACCACTAGGATACCCTGTCACCCCAAGTTTGGGCCAGATTTGGGGAGAGGTAGAGGGGGGAGAGGTAGATTTAGGAAGAGGTAGTGGGAGGAGAGGGACATTTGGGGAGAGGTAGAGGGAGAGAGAGGTAGGTAGATTTGGGGAGAGGTAGATTTGGGGAGAGAGGGGGGAGAGGTAGATTTGGGGAGAGGTAGTGGGGGAGAGAGGTAGATTTGGGGAGAGATAGAGGGAAAGAAGAGAGGGGGTTTGGGGAGAGAGAGAAAGTTAGAGAGAGAAAATAAGAGATAGAAAGTAAGAGAGAGGGAGTAAGAGTGATGGAGTAACAATGAGGGAGTAAGAGAGGGAGAAAGAGTGAGGGAGTAAGAGTTAGGGAGTAAGAATGAGGGAGTAAGAGTGAGGGAGTAAGGGAAAGGGAGTAAGGGTGAGTAAGAGTGAGGGAGTAAGAATGAGGGAGTAAGAATGAGGGGAGTAGTAAGGGAGTGAGGGAGTAAGAGTCAGGGAGTAAGAATGGGAGTAAGAGTCAGGGAGTAAGGGAAAGGGAGTAAGGGTGAGTAAGAGTGAGGGAGTAAGAATGAGGGAGTAAGAGTGAGGGAGTAAGAGTGAGGGAGTAAGAGTCAGGGAGTAAGAATGAGGGAGGGAGTAAGAGTGAGGGAGTAAGGGTGAGTAAGGTGAGGGAGTAAGAATGAGGGAGTAAGAATGAGGGAGTAAGAGTGAGGGAGTAAGAATGAGGGAGTAAGAATGAGGGAGTAAGAATGAGGGGAGTAAGAGTGAGGGGGTAAGAATGAGGGAGTAAGAATGAGGGAGTAAGAATGAGGGGAAAGAGTGAGGGAGTAAGAGTGAGGGGGTAAGAGTGAGGGAGTAAGAGTGAGGGGAAAGAGTGAGGGAGTAAGAGTGAGGGGGAAGAGTGAGGGGGAAAGAGTGAGGGTTAAGTAAGAGTGAGGGGTAAGAGTGAGGGGAAAGAGTGAGGGAGTAAGAGTGATTGGGCTACAGAGAGAAATAGAGAGATGACAATAAAAAACCATCAATCTCTTTCACATAAAATGTATTTAAATGTTGTTTTTTTTATAAGCGGAACAGATATAACTACATGTTTAGGATCAGGGATGATCTGGGATCAGGCCTGTCATGTTATCCTGAATTAAAGTGAATAAAAAACATTTATATGTTAAATATTTAATGTTTAGCTGGACCCACATGCTGCTACATCTTTAGTCAGGGTCGTCAGTCACACACACACACACACACACACACACACACACACACACACACACACACACACACGCACGCACGCACACACACACACACACACACGCACACGCACACACACACACACGCACACACACACGCACGCACACACACACACACACACACACACACACACACACACACACACACACACACACACACACACACACACACACACACACACACACACACACACACACACACACACACACTTAATTCTGGTCAGACGGTCAGAGAGCTTTCTATTTCCACAGTGACCAATAGTTGATTGCTGGCCTTGTCCTAATCTCCTTTAATGTGGCTTAGTGCTCTTTATATATACGCTTTGCTCCCTCTCTTCCTGTCTCTTAAACTCTCTTCCTTTCCTTCTCTCCACCTCTATGTTTACACAGCATTTTACACACACACACGCACGCACACGCAAACACACACACACACACATTATCCATTAACAGTGTTGACTCTGATCAATGAAGTAGTTCCGGCTCCTCAAATTGAATTGGGAGCGTTGATATGCCACTGGGGCCCTGTGTGCTGTGGCTTGGCCCTACCTGAGCGGAAGGAAGGAGACATGTAATGTCCTCTCAGCATATGTGACTGGGATCTGACCATCTGGTCCGTGATGATCCCTGGAACACCTCATAACACACCACCCTGGAGAGAGATAGAGAGATAGAGAGAGAGAGAGAGAGAGAGAGAGAGAGAGAGAGAGAGAAGAGGGAGAGATGGGAGAGATGGGAAGGGGAAGAGAGTGGTGAGTGACAGGAAATGGTGGGAGATAGAGAGATGAGAAATGTCCCAGCGGCCTCATGGGTGGAATGTCATTCATATTTGTCTTAATTTCATAATTAATTAACCTTATTTAAAAAGAGCGCCAACAATATGGTGTTTCTATGTCAAACAGTGTTGTTATATTTCCGTCTTCTGTGATTTATATAAATTGTAGTATTATATACGATACAAGCTCATACAAGCTCACAATCGAATACATTTCAAATCTATATCTGACATGGTACAGGTGTCTTCTTCTTTAAGCTCATAACCATGTGTGTGCCGTGTAGACTTTTGTTTCAAGGAGATTTGTTTAAGACTACCGAGAAACGCTCTGTGTGACCCTGATGCAGCCCACTGCAGTGAATCAAATCAAATCGAATGTATTTGTCACATGCACATTGTTAGCAGATGTTAATGCAAGTGTAGCGAAATGCTTGTGCTTCTAGTTCCGAAAGTGCAGTAACATCTAACAAGTAATCTAACAATTTCACAACAATTTATACACACAAGTATAAAGGAATGGATAAGAATACGTATATAAAGATATATGAATGAGTGATGGTACAGAAACGACATAGGCAAGATGCAGTAGATGGTATAGATTACAGTATATACATATGAGATGAGTAGTAGGGTATGTTAATTGTTTAATTAACTTCTTGATGCTACCCATCCCTTTAGCTGGATAATTGTCATCAACAACCGCTGAATTGCATAGCGCAACATTCAAATAATATTACAAAAAATATTTATATTCATGAAATCACAAGAGCAATATAGCAAAACACAGTTTAGCCTTTTGTTAATCCACCTGTCGTGTCAGATTTTTTTAAATATGCTTTACAGCGAACGCAATCCAAGCGTTTGTGTAAGTTTATCGATCGCGCGACAAAACATTATGAACACCTAGCATCAAATAGCTTGGTCACGAAAATCAGAAAAGCAATCAAATTAATTGTTTACCTTTGATGATCTTCGGATGTTTTCACTCACGAGACTCCCAGTTACACAATAAATGTTCCTTTTGTTCCATAAAGATTATTTGTATATCCAAAATACCTTAGTTTGGCGCGTTATGTTCAGAAATCCACAGGAAAGAGCGGTCACGACAACGCAGACCAATTCCAAATAGTATCTGTAATGTCCACAGAAACATGTCAAACGTTTTTTATAATCAATCCTTTTTAAAATATATAATCAATAATATATCAACCGCAACTGTCTTTTTCAGTAGGAGACAGAAAGGCAAACTCTGTTGCGCCAAACAAAACACTGCTGGCACCCGGCCATACAATGACGCAATGTTATCTTTCTCACACATTTTTCAAAATAAAAGCCAGAAACTATGTCTAAAGACTGTTGACACCTCGAGGAAGCGATAGGAATACGAATCTGGTTGATATCCCTTTAAATTGAGCAAAGGCAGGCTATGGAACATGGAGTTTTCAAAATAGAAGCCACTTCCTGGTTTGATTTTCCTCAGGGTTTCGCCTGAAATATCAGTTCTGTTATACTCACAGATAATATTTTGACAGTTTTGGAAACTTTAGAGTTTTTTCTATCCTAATCTGTCAATTATATGCATATTCTAGCATCTAGTCCTGGGAAATAGGCCGTTTACTTTGAAAACGTTATTTTTCAAATATAAAAATAGTGCCCCCTAGCTTCAAGAGGTTAAATTAGCTAGTGATACATTTATTACATCAAGAAGCAGTAGATGGTATAGAGTACAGTATATACATATGAGATGAGTAATGTAGGCTATGTCAACATCATTTCAAGTGGCATTGTTTAAAGTGGCTAGTGATATATTCATTACATCAATTGTTCCATTATTAAAGTGGCTGGTGTTGAGTCAGTATGTTGGCAGTTAGTGGTGGCCTTGAGATATAAGCTGTCTCTCGGTCCCTGCTTTGATGCACCTGTACTGACCTCGCCTTCTGGATGATAGCGGGGTGAACAGGCAGTGGCTCGGGTGGTTGTTTTCCTTGATGATATTTTTGGCCTTCCTGTGACATCGGGTGGTGTAAGTGTCCTGGAGGGCAGGTAATGCGTTGTGATGCATTGTGCAGACCTCACTACCCTCTCCACTACTGTCCCGTCGATGTGGATAGTGGAGGGCTCCCTCTGCTGTTTCCTGAAGTCCACAATCATCTCCTTTGTTTTGTTGACATTGAGTGTGAGGTTATTTTCCTGACACCACACTCCGAGGGCCCTCACCTCCTCCCTTTAGGCCGTCTCATCATGGTTGGTAAACAAGCCTACCACTGTAGTGTCGTCTGCAAACTTGATGATTCAGTTGGAGGCGTGCATGGCCACGCAGTCGTGCGTGAACATGGAGTACAGGAGAGGGCTGAGAATGCAACCTTGTGGGGCCCAAGTGTTGAGGATGGAGATGTTGTTACCTACCTTCACCACCTGGGGGCCAGCCAGGAATTCCAGGACCCAGTTGAACAGGGCAGGGTCGAGGCCCGGGGGCTCGAGCTTGATGACGAGTTTGGAGGGTACTATGGTGTTAAATGCTGAGCTGTAGTCAATGAACAGCATTCTCACGTAGGTATTCCTCTTGTCGAGATGGGTTAGGGCAGTGTGCAGTGTAATTGCGATTGCGTCGTCTGTGGACCTATTGGGGTTCGTGCAGTGTGATTGCGATTGCGACGTCTGTGGACCTATTGGGGCGGAAAGCAAATTGGAGTGTGTCTAGGGTGTCAGGTAGGGTGGAGGTGAAATGGTCCTTGACGAGTCTCTCAAAGCACTTCATGATGACGGAAGTGAGTGCTACGGTGCGGTATTCATTTATCTCAGTTACCTTAGCTTTCCTGGGAACAGGAACAATGGTGGCCCTCTTGAAGCATGTGGAAACAGCAGACTGCGATCAGGATTGATTGAATATGTTTGTAAACACACAAGCCAGCTGGTCTGCGCATGCACTGAGGACGCGGCTGGGAATGCTGTCTGGGACTGCAGCCTTGCGAGGTTGACACGTTTAAATATTTTACTCACATCGGCTGCAGTGAAGGAGAGTCCGCAGGTTTTGGTAGCGGGCCGTGTCAGTGGCCGTGTCAGTGGCAGTGTATTGTCCTCAAAGCGAGCAAAGAAGTTGTTTAGTCTGTCTGGGAGCAAGACAACCTGGTCCGCGACGGGGCTGGTTTTCCTTGTATCGTCTGTGATTGACTGTAGACCCTGCCACATACCTCTCGTGTCTGAGCCGTTGAATTGCGACTCTACTTTGTCTCTATACTGATGCTTAGCTTGTTTGATTGCCTTGCGGTGGGAAAAGCTACTCTGTTTGTTTTTCGGTCATGTTTCCGGTCACCTCGCCCTGATTAAAAGCAGTGGTTCGCGCTTTCAGCTTTGCACGAATGCTGCCATCAATCCACGGTTTCTGGTTGGGAATGTTTTAATAGACGCTGTGGGTCCAACATCACGATGCACTTGTTAATAAACCCGCTCACCGAATCATCGTTTTCATTAATGTTGTTGTTCGACGCAGTGCGGAACATATCCCAGTCCACGTGATCAAAGCAATCTTGAAGCGTGGAATCCGATTGGTCGGACCAGCATTGGACAGACCTGAGCGCGGGAGCTTCCTGTTTTAGTTTCTTTCTTTAGGCTGGGAGCAACAAAATGGAGTCTTGGTCAGCTTTTCCGAAAGGAGTGCGGGGGAGGGCTTTATATGCGTTGCGGAAGTTAGAATAACAATGATCTAGGGTTTTGCCAGCCCTGGTTGCGCAATCGATATGCTGAAAGAATTTAGGGAGCCATATTTTCAGAATAGCCTTGTTAACCTCTTGCTCCTACCTGACACGCAGGCGTCCCATCTAGACATCTGGAAATGCAAATGCGCTACGCTAAATGCTAATAGTACTAGTTAAAACTCAAACGTTCATTAAAATACACATGCAGGGTATTGAATTAAAGCTACACTCGTTGTGAATCCAGGCAACGAGTCAGATTTTTTAAATGCTTTTCCCAGCCAGCATGAGAAGCTATTATCTGATTCGCCTTTATCAATGGGTTGAAGTGGCGGATGGATATATTTTCCATTTTCAGTGATCAGATTTTCCTGCGCTCTTCGATGAAACGCACGTTCTGTTATAGTCACAGCCCAGTGATTTAACCAGTTTTATAAACGTCTGAGTGTTTTCCCACACATACTAATCATATGCATATACTATATTCCTGGCATGAGCAGCAGGGCGCTGAAATGTTGCGCTTTTTAACAGAATGTTCGAAAAAGTAGGGGTAGGAGTAACAGGTTAAAATCCCCAGCTACAATAAATGCAGCCTCAGGATACGTGGTTTTCAGTTTATATAGAGTCAAATTAAGTTCTTTCAGGGCCGTTGATGTGTCTGCTTGGGGGGGAATATACACGACTGTGAATATACACGACTTTGATCAAAGATAATTCTCTACGTAGAATAATGCGATCGGCATTTGATTGTGAGGAATTCTAAGTCAGGTGAACAGAAGGACTTGAGTTCCTGTATGTTGTTATGATCACACCACGTCTCATTAATCATAAGGCATACCCCACTGCCTTTCTTCTTACCAGAAAGATGTTTGTTTCTGTCGTCGCGATGCATGAAGAAACCAGTTGGCTGTACCGACTCCGATAGCGTGTCTCGAGTGAGCCATGTTTCCGTGCATCAAAGAACGTTACAGTCTCTTATGTCTCTCTGGAATGCTACCCTTGCTCAGATTTTATCAACCTTGTTGTCAAGAGACTGAACATTGGCGAGTAGTATGCTCTGGAGCGGTGCACGATGTGCCCCTCCACAGAGCCTGACCAGAAGATCGCTCCATCTGCCTCTGAGTGTGTTGTCATCTATGTCCTGTCCATGGACTTGACTTTATATGACCAGATGAGTGTTCCTCATAGCATTAATATCTGTATTACCAAATTCAATCTGATGTCACATCCTGTCTCCTCCAATACCCTGTTAGTAACTCCCCTGACCTCATCCTGTCTCCTTCATTACCCTGTTAGTAACTCCCCTCACCTCATCCTGTCTCCTTCTCTCCATTACCCTGTTAGTAACTCCCTTCCTCATCCTGTCTCATTCTCTCCATTACCCTATTAGTAACTCCCCTCGCCTTATCCTGTGTCCTTCTCTCCATTACCCTGTTACTATCTCCCCTCACCTCATCCTGTCTCATTCTCTCCATTACCCTGTTAGTAACTCCCTTCCTCATCCTGTCTCATTCTCTCCATTACCCTATTAGTAACTCCCCTCGCCTCATCCTGTCTCATTCTCTCCATTACCCTGTTAGTAACTCCCTTCCTCATCCTGTCTCCTTCTCTCCATTACCCTGTTAGTAACTCCTCTTCCTCATCCTGTCTCATTCTCTCCATTACCCTGTTAGTAACTCCCTTCCTCATCCTGTCTCATTCTCTCCATTACCCTGTCTCCTCATCCTGTCCCTCTCCATTACCCTGTTAGTAACTCCCTTCCTCATCCTGTCTCCTGCTCTCCATTACCCTGTTAGTAACTCCTTCCTCATCCTGTCTCCTCCTCTCCATTACCCTGTTAGTAACTCCCTTCCTCATCCTGTCTCCTCCTCTCCATTACCCTATTAGTAACGCCTCTTCCTCATCCTGTCTCCTTCTCTCCATTACCCCGTTAGTAACTCACCTGGGGCACCTTGCCCTTTCTATAACCATCTGCTGGTCTGTCATTCATGGGCTACACATTAATGACAAAAATACAATACTACAACCAATGATGTATATAAACCCTGGATTGCTTTGTATTGGCCAATGAGAGTCTTTGAAGCCACCGGTCGGCCATATTGGAACTCCCCAGAAGGAGCAGTCCTCCATAGGAATGAATGGAATTCTACAGTATAACTTTTTGGGGGATTGGAAGTGGGGACAGTAACATTAGAACTTTGTTTTATTTGTAATTTAAAAAAAAATGTTTAGGTCACATTATATCATTTTATAGTATGAATTAAGGTGTATGTAATAGAATAATCCTCAAAAGAACAAATGTAATTAATTAATTCATCTATTTCTATAGCTGTCCAAAATATTTATTTTTTACAAAAGTGGGAGTGCCAAGATGGAGTCACAGTGGCTTCAACACAGTGCCCCATTTCAGTCATCTAGTGGATATATAAATCATTGACTACAACAGACCACTATTGAACTAATGGAGACTAATGCCATTTAAAACATGCAATATATGAACTTGTCCAGAAGAAATCAGGGCTGTCCTGCTGATGTACTGGACCCAATGGTACATTGTTG